>NW_027457563.1:900000-1081221 GCF_050624435.1 Tenrec ecaudatus | reverse complement strand
AGTTAACCTAAGTAGTACAAATGTCCGATAGGGATCCTACATAGTCCAAGTGCCCGCTAGTTAACCTACATAGTCCAAGTCCCCGCTAGGTAACCTAGCAAGTCCAAGTGACCATTAGGTTACCTACATAGTCCAAGTGCCCGTTCGTTAATCTACATAGTCCTTGTGCCCGCTAGGTAACGTAGATAGCCCAAGTGCCCGCTAGTTAACCTAGATAGTCCAAGTGCGCGCTAGTTAACCTAGATCGTCCAAGTGCCCGCTAGTTAACCTAGATAATCCAAGTGCCCGCTAGGGTATGTACATAGTTCAAGTGCCCGCTAGGTAACGTAGATAGTCCAAATGCCCGCTAGGGTATGTACATAGTTCAAGTGCCCGATAGGTAACCTAGATTGTCCAAGTGTCCGCTAGGTAACCTAGATAATCCAAGGTCCTGCTAGTTAACCTACATAGTCCAATGCCCAATAGGGAACCTACATAATCCAGTGCCCGCTGAGGAACCTACATAGTCCAAGTGTCCGATAGGGAACCTACATATTCCAAGTGCCCGTGAGGGAACCAGGATAGTCCAAGTGCCCGTAGGGAACCTATATAATCCAAATGCCCGCTAGGGAACCTACATAGTCAAAATGCCCGCTAGGGAACTTGCATTGTGCAAGTGCCCGCTAGTTAACCTAGATAGTCCAAGTGCCCGCAAGTTAACTTACATAGTCCAAGGTCAGCTAGTTAACCTAGATAGTACAAGTGCCCGCTAGTTAACCTACATAGTCCAAGGTCAGCTAGTTAACCTAGATAGTCCAAGTGCCCGCTAATTAACTTACATAGTCCAAGTGCCCGCTAGGTAACCTAGATAGTCCAAGTGCCAGCTAGGTAACCTAAGTAATACAAATGTCTGATAGGGATCCTACATAGTCCAAGCGCCCGCCAGTTAACCTACATAGTCCAAGTCCCCGCTAGGTAACCTAGACATTCCAAGTGACCATTAGGTTACCTACATAGTCCATGTGCCCGTTCGTTACCCTACATAGTCCAAGTGCCCTCTAGGTAACCTAGATAGTCCAAGTGCCGGCTAGGTAAACTACATAGTCCAAGTGCCCACTAGGTAACCTAGACAGTCCAATTGCCCGCTAGTTAACCTAGACAGTCCAAGTACCCGATAGGGAACCTACATAGTCCAAGTGCCAGCTAGGGAACCTACATAGTTCAAGTGCTCGCTAGGCAACCTACATAGTCCAAGTGCCCGTTAGTTAACCTAGATAGTCAAAGTGCCTGCTAGGTAACCTAAATAGTCCAAGTGCCCGCTAGGGAACCTACATAGTCCAAGTGCCCGCTAGGTAACCTAGATAGTCCAATTGCCCGTTAGCGAACCTAGATAGTCGAAGTGTCCGCTAGTTAACCTACATAGTCCAAGACCCCTTTCGTTAACCTAGATAGGCCAAGTGCCCGCTAGGTAACCTAGACAGTCCAAGTGCCCGCTAGGTTACTTACATAGTCCAAGGGCCTGCTAGGTACCCTTGATAGTCCAAGTGCTTTCTAGTTAACATACATAGTCCAATTGCCCGCTAGGTAACCTACATAGTCCAAGTGCCCACTAGGCAACCTAAATAATACAAATGCCCGCTAGGGAAACTACATAGTCCAAGTGCCCGCGAGTTAACCTAGATAGTCCAAGTGCCCGCTAGTAAACCTAGATAGTCCAAGGGCCCGCTAGTTAATCTAGATAGTCCACGTGCCCGCTAGTTAACCTAGATAGTACAAGTGCCTGCTAGTTAACCTAGATAGTCCAAGGGCCCGCTAGTTAATCTAGATAGTCCAAGTGCCCGCTAGTTAACCTAGATAGTCCAAGTGCCCGCTAGTTAACGTAGATCGTCCAAGTGCCCGCCAGTTAACCTAGATAATACAAGTGCCCGCTAGGGTATGTACATAGTTCAAGTGCCCGCTAGGTAACCTAGATACTCCAAATGCCCGCTAGGGTATGTACATAGTTCAAGTGCCCGATAGGTAACCTAGATTGTCCAAGTGTCCGCTAGGTAACCTAGATAGTCCAAGGTCCTGCTAGTTAACCTACATAGTCCAATGCCCGATAGGGAACCTACATAGTCCAAGTGCCCGCTGAGGAACTTACATAGTCCAAGTGTCCGATAGGGAACCTACATATTCCAAGTTCCCGTGAGGAAACCAGGATAGTCCAAGTGTCCGTAGGGAACCAATATAATCCAAGTGCCCGCGAGGGAACCTACATAATCAAAGTGCCCGCTAGGGAACTTGCATTGTGCAAGTGCCCGCTAGTTAACCTAGATTGTCCAAGTGCCCGCAAGTTAACCTACATAGTCCAAGGTCAGCTAGTTAACCTAGATAGTCCAAGTGCCCGCGAGTTAACCTACATAGTCCAAGGTCAGCTAGTTAACCTAGATAGTCCAAGTGCCCGCTAATTAACCTACATAGTCCAAGTGCCCGCTAGGTAACCTAGATAGTCCGAGTGCCCGTTAGGTAACCTATGTAATACAAATGTCTGATAGGGATCCTACATAGTCCAAGCGCCCGCTAGTTAACCTACATAGTCCAGGTCGCCGCTAGGTAACCTAGACAGTCCAAGTGACCATTAGGTTACCTACATACTCCATGTGCCCGTTCGTAAACCTACATAGTCCAAGTGCCCGCTAGGGAACGTACATAGTCCAAGTTCCCTCTAGGTAACCTAGATAGTCCAAGTGCCCGCTAGTTAACCTACATAGTCCAAGTGCCGGCTAGGTAAACTACATAGTCCAAGTGCCCACTAGGTAACCTAGACAGTCCAATTGCCCGCTAGTTAACCTAGACAGTCCAAGTACCCGATAGGGAACCTACATAGTCCAAGTGCCCGCTAGAGAACCTACATAGTCCAAGTGCTCGCTAGGTAACCTAGATAGTCCAATTGCCCGTTAGCGAACCTAGATAGTCGAAGTGTCCGCTAGTTAACCTACATAGTCCAAGAGCCCGTTCGTGAACCTAGATAGGCCAAGTGCCTGCTAGGTAACCTAGACAGTCCAAATGCCCGCTAGGTTACCTACATTGTCCAAGGGCCCACTAGGTAACCTTGATATTCCAAGTGCTTTCTAGTTAACCTACATAATCCAATTGCCCGCTAGGTAACCTACATAGTCCAAGTGCCCTCTAGGCAACCTAAATAATACAAATGCCAGCTAGGGAAACTACATAGTCCAAGTGCCCGCGAGTTAACCTAGATAGTCCAAGGGCCCGCTAGTTAATCTAGATAGTCCAAGTGCCCGCTAGTTAACCTAGATAGTCCAAGGGCCCGCTAGTTAATCTAGATAGTCCAAGTGCCCGCTAGTTAACCTAGATAGTCCAAGTGCCCGCTAGTTAACGTAGATCGTCCAAGTGCCCGCCAGTTAACCTAGATAATCCAAGTGCCCGCTAGGGTACGTACATAGTTCAAGTGCCCGCTAGGTAACCTAGATAGTCCAAGTGCCCGCTAGGGTATGTACATAGTTCAAATGCCCCCTAGGTAACCTAGACTGTCCAAGTGTCCGCTAGGTTACCTACATAGTCCAAGTGCCCGTTCGTTAACCTAGATAGTCCAAGTGCCCGCTAGGAAACCTACCTAGTCCATGGGCCCGCTAGGTAACCTAGATAGTACAAGTGCCCGCTAGGTAAGCTAGATAGTCCAAGTGCCCTCTAGGTAACCTAGAGTCCAAGTGCTCGCTAGTTAACCTACATAGTCCAAATGCCCGCTATGTAACCTAGATAGTCAAAATGCCCGTTACCTAACCTAGATAGTCCAAGTGCCCGCTAGGTAACCTAGACAGTCCATGTGCCCTCTAGGTTACCTGCATATTCCAAGTGCCCATTCGTTAACCTAGATAGTCGAAGTGCCCGCTAGGTAACCTAGATACTGCAAGTGCCCGCTAGGTAACCTAGATAGTCCAAGTACCTGTTCGGTAACCTAGATAGTCCAAGTGCCCGCTAGGTAACCTAGATAGTCCAAGTGCCCGCTAGGTAACCTACATAGTCCAAGTTCCCGATGGTAACCTAAATAGTCCAAATGCCCGCTAGGGAAACTACATAGTCCAAGTGCCCGCTAGTTAACCTAGATAGTCCAAGTGCCTGCTAGTAAACCTATATAATCCATGGGCCCGCTAGTTAACCTACATAGTGCATGGGCCCGCTAGTTAACCTAGAACGTGCACGTGTCCGCTAGTTAAACTACATAGTCCACGTACCCACTAGGTAACCCAGATAGTCCAAGTGCCCGCTAGGGATCCTTCATAATCCAAGTGCCTGCTAGGTAACCTAGATAGTCCAAGTGCCCGCTAGTTAACCTAGATAGTCCTAGTGCCCGTTAGTTAACCTAGATAGTCGAAGTGCCCACCAAGGGATGTACATAGTCCAAGTGCCCGCTAGTTAACCTACATAGTCGAAGGTCCTCTATTTAACCTAGATAGTCCAAGTGCCCGCTAGTTAACCTAAGTAGTACAAATGTCCGATAGGGATCCTACATAGTCCATGTGCCCGCTAGTTAACCTACATAGTGCAACGGCCCACTAGTTAACCTAGATCGTGCAAGTGTCCGCTAGTTAACCTACATATTCCAAGTGCCCGCTAGGTAACCTAGGTAGTCCAAGTGCCCGCTAGGGATCCTTCATAATCCAAGAGCCTGCTAGGTAACCTAGATAGTCCAAGTGTCCGCTGGTTAACATAGATACTCCTGGTGCCCGTTAGTTAACCTAGATAGTCCAAGTGCCCACTAGGGGACGTACATAGTCCAAGTGCCCGCTAGGTAACCTAGATAATCCAAGTGCGAGCTAGGGTATGTACATAGTCCGAGTGCATGCTGGGAAACCTGGATAGTCCACGTGCCCGCTATAAAACCTACATAGTCCAAGGGCCCGCAAGTTAACCTACATAGTCCAAGGTCCACTAGTTAACCTAGATAGTCCAAGTGCCCGCTAGTTAACCTACATAGTCCAAGGTCCGCTAGTTAACCTAGATAATCCAAGTGCCCGCTAGTTAACCTACATAGTACTAGGGCCCGCAAGTTGACCTAGATAGTCCAAGTGCCCGCTAGTTAACCTAAGTAGTACAAATGTCCGATAGGGATCCTACATAGTCTAAGTGCCCGCTAGTTAACCTACATAGTCCAAGTCCCCGCTAGGTAACCTAGCAAGTCCAAGTGACCATTAGGTTACCTACATAGTCCAAGTGCCCGTTCGTTAATCTACATAGTCCTTGTGCCCGCTAGTTAACCTAGATAGCCCAAGTGCCCGCTAGTTAACATAGATAGTTCAAGTGCCCGCTAGTTAATCTAGATAGTCCAATTCCCCCTAGTTAACCTAGATAGTCCAAGTGCCCACTAGTTAACCTAGATAGTCCAAGGGCCCGCTAGTTAATCTAGATAGTCCAAGTGCCCGCTAGTTAACCTAGATAGTCCAAGTGCTCGCTAGTTAACCTAGATCGTCCAAGTGCCCGCTAGTTAACCTAGATAATCCAAGTGCCCGCTAGGGTATGTACATAGTTCAAGTGCCCGCTAGGTAACCTAGATAGTCCAAATGCCCGCTAGGGTATGTACATATTCCAAGTGCCCGTTAGTTAACCTAGATAGTCAAAGTGCCTGCTAGGTAACCTAGATCGTCCAAGTGCCCGCTAGGTAACCTACATAGTTCAAATTCCCGATGGTAACCTAAATTATCCAAATGCCCGCTAGGGAATCTACATAGTCCTAGTGCCCACTAGTTAACCTACATAGTCTAAGTGCCTGCTAGTAAACCTACATAATCCATGGTCCTGCTAGTTAACCTACATAGTGCAAGGGCCCGCTAGTTAACCTAGAACGTGCAAGTGTCCGCTAGTTAACCTACATAGTCCACGTACCCGCTAGGTAACCTAGATAGTCCAATTGCCCGCTATGGATCCTTCATAATCCAAGTGGCTGCTAGGTAACCTAGATAGTCCAAGTGCCTGCTAGTTAACCTAGATAGTCCTAGTGCCCACTAGGGGACGTACATAGTCCAAGTGCCCGCTAGTTAACCTACATAGTCCAAGGTCCGCTAGTTAACCTAGATAATGCAAGTGCCCGCTAGTTAACCTACATAGTACAAGGACCCGCAAGTTGACCTAGATAGTCCAAGTGCCCGCTAGTTAACCTAAGTAGTACAAATGTCCGATAGGGATCCTACATAGTCCAAGTGCCCGCTAGTTAACCTACATAGTCCAAGTCCCCGCTAGGTAACCTAGCAAGTCCAAGTGACCATTAGGTTACCTACATAGTCCAAGTGCCCGTTCGTTAATCTACATAGTCCTTGTGCCCGCTAGGTAACGTAGATAGCCCAAGTGCCCGCTAGTTAACCTAGATAGTCCAAGTGCGCGCTAGTTAACCTAGATCGTCCAAGTGCCCGCTAGTTAACCTAGATAATCCAAGTGCCCGCTAGGGTATGTACATAGTTCAAGTGCCCGCTAGGTAACGTAGATAGTCCAAATGCCCGCTAGGGTATGTACATAGTTCAAGTGCCCGATAGGTAACCTAGATTGTCCAAGTGTCCGCTAGGTAACCTAGATAATCCAAGGTCCTGCTAGTTAACCTACATAGTCCAATGCCCAATAGGGAACCTACATAGTCCAGTGCCCGCTGAGGAACCTACATAGTCCAAGTGTCTGATAGGGAACCTACATATTCCAAGTGCCCGTGAGGGAACCAGGATAGTCCAAGTGCCCGTAGGGAACCTATATAATCCAAATGCCCGCTAGGGAACCTACATAGTCAAAGTGCCCGCTAGGGAACTTGCATTGTGCAAGTGCCCGCTAGTTAACCTAGATAGTCCAAGTGCCCGCAAGTTAACCTACATAGTCCAAGGTCAGCTAGTTAACCTAGATAGTCCAAGTGCCCGCTAGTTAACCTACATAGTCCAAGGTCAGCTAGTTAACCTAGATAGTCCAAGTGCCCGCTAATTAACTTACATAGTCCAAGTGCCCGCTAGGTAACCTAGATAGTCCAAGAGCCAGCTAGGTAACCTAAGTAATACAAATGTCCGATAGGGATCCTACATAGTCCAAGCGCCCGCCAGTTAACCTACATAGTCCAAGTCCCCGCTAGGTAACCTAGACATTCCAAGTGACCATTAGGTTACCTACATAGTCCATGTGCCCGTTCGTTAACCTACATAGTCCAAGTGCCCTCTAGGTAACCTAGATAGTCCAAGTGCCCGCTAGTTAACCTACATAGTCCAAGTGACCGCTAGGTAACCTAGATAGTCCAATTGCCCGTTAGCGAAGCTAGAGTGTCGAAGTGTCCGCTAGTTAACCTACATAGTCCAAGGCCCCTTTCGTTAACCTAGATAGGCCAAGTGCCCGCTAGGTAACCTAGACAGTCCAAGTGCCCGCTAGGTTACTTACATAGTCCAAGGGCCTGCTAGGTACCCTTGATAGTCCAAGTGCTTTCTAGTTAACATACATAGTCCAATTGCCCGCTAGGTAACCTACATAGTCCAAGTGCCCACTAGGCAACCTAAATAATACAAATGCCCGCTAGGGAAACTACATAGTCCAAGTGCCCGCGAGTTAACCTAGATAGTCCAAGTGCCCGCTAGTAAACCTAGATAGTCCAAGGACCCGCTAGTTAATCTAGATAGTCCACGTGCCCGCTAGTTAACCTAGATAGTCCAAGTGCCTGCTAGTTAACCTAGATAGTCCAAGGGCCCGCTAGTTAATCTAGATCGTCCAAGTGCCCGCCAGTTAACCTAGATAATACAAGTGCCCGCTAGGGTATGTACATAGTTCAAGTGCCCGCTAGGTAACCTAGATACTCCAAATGCCCGCTAGGGTATGTACATAGTTCAAGTGCCCGATAGGTAACCTAGATTGTCCAAGTGTCCGCTAGGTAACCTAGATAGTCCAAGGTCCTGCTAGTTAACCTACATAGTCCAATGCCCGATAGGGAACCTACATAGTCCAAGTGCCCGCTGAGGAACCTACATAGTCCAAGTGTCCGATAGGGAACCTACATATTCCAAGTTCCCGTGAGGAAACCAGGATAGTCCAAGTGTCCGTAGGGAACCAATATAATCCAAGTGCCCGCGAGGGAACCTACATAGTCAAAGTGCCCGCTAGGGAACTTGCATTGTGCAAGTGCTGCTAGTTAACCTAGATTGTCCAAGTGCCTGCAAGTTAACCTACATAGTCCAAGGTCAGCTAGTTAACCTAGATAGTCCAAGTGCCCGCGAGTTAACCTACATAGTCCAAGGTCAGCTAGTTAACCTAGATAGTCCAAGTGCCCGCTAATTAACCTACATAGTCCAAGTGCCCGCTAGGTAACCTAGATAGTCCGAGTGCCCGCTAGGTAACCTATGTAATACAAATGTCTGATAGGGATCCTACATAGTCCAAGCGCCCGCTAGTTAACCTACATAGTCCAGGTCGCCGCTAGGTAACCTAGACAGTCCAAGTGACCATTAGGTTACCTACATACTCCATGTGCCCGTTCGTAAACCTACATAGTCCAAGTGCCCGCTAGGGAACGTACATAGTCCAAGTTCCCTCTAGGTAACCTAGATAGTCCAAGTGCCCGCTAGTTAACCTACATAGTCCAAGTGCCGGCTAGGTAAACTACATAGTCCAAGTGCCCACTAGGTAACCTAGACAGTCCAATTGCCCGCTAGTTAACCTAGACAGTCCAAGTACCCGATAGGGAACCTACATAGTCCAAGTGCCCGCTAGAGAACCTACATAGTCCAAGTGCTCGCTAGGGAACCTACATAGTCCAAGTGCCCGTTAGTTAACCTAGATAGTCAAAGTGCCTGCTAGGTAACCTAAATAGTCCAAGTGCCCGCTAGGGAACCTACATAGTCCAAGTGCCCGCTAGGTAACCTAGATAGTCCAATTGCCCGTTAGCGAACCTAGATAGTCGAAGTGTCCGCTAGTTAACCTACATAGTCCAAGAGCCCGTTCGTAAACCTAGATAGGCCAAGTGCCTGCTAGGTAACCTAGACAGTCCAAATGCCCGCTAGGTTACCTACATTGTCCAAGGGCCCGCTAGGTAACCTTGATAGTCCAAGTGCTTTCTAGTTAACCTGCATAGTCCAATTGCCCGCTAGGTAACCTACATAGTCCAAGTGCCCACTAGGCAACCTAAATAATACAAATGCCCGCTAGGGAAACTACATAGTCCAAGTGCCCGCGAGTTAACCTAGATAGTCCAAGTGCCCGCTAGTAAACCTAGATAGTCCAAGGGCCCGCTAGTTAATCTAGATAGTCCAAGTGCCCGCTAGTTAATCTAGATAGTCCAAGTGCCCGCTAGTTAACGTAGATCGTCCAAGTGCCCGCCAGTTAACCTAGATAATCCTAGTGCCCGTAGGGTATGTACATAGTTCAAGTGCCCGCTAGGTAACCTAGATGGTCCAAGTGTCCGCTAGTTAACCTACATAGTCCAAGTGCCCGTTCGTTAACCTAGATAGTCCAATTGCCCGCTAGGTAACCTAGACTGTCCAAGTGTCCGCTAGGTTACCTACATAGTCCAAGTGCCCGTTCGTTAACCTAGATAGTCCAAGTGCCCGCTAGGGAACCTACCTAGTCCATGGGCCCGCTAGGTAACCTAGATAGTACAAGTGCCCGCTAGGTAAGCTAGATAGTCCAAGTGCCCTCTAGGTAACCTAGAGTCCAAGTGCTCGCTAGTTAACCTACATAGTCCAAATGCCCGCTATGTAACCTAGATAGTCAAAATGCCCGTTACCTAACCTAGATAGTCCAAGCGCCCGCTAGGTAACCTAGACAGTCCATGTGCCCTCTAGGTTACCTGCATATATCAAGTGCCCATTCGTTAACCTAGATAGTCGAAGTGCCCGCTAGGTAACCTAGATACTGCAAGTGCCCGCTAGGTAACCTAGATAGTCCAAGTGCCTGTTCGGTAACCTAGATAGTCCAAGTGCTCTTTAGGGAACCTAGATAGTCCAAGTGCCCGCTAGTTAACCTACATAGTCCAAGTGCCCGCTAGGTAACCTAGATAGTCCAAGTGCCCGCTAGGTAACCTACATAGTCCAAGTTCCCGATGGTAACCTAAATAGTCCAAATGCCCGCTAGGGAAACTACATAGTCCAAGTGCCCGCTAGTTAACCTAGATAGTCCAAGTGCCTGCTAGTAAACCTACATAATCCATGGGCCTGCTAGTTAACCTACATAGTGCATGGGCCCGCTAGTTAACCTAGAATGTGCACGTGTCCGCTAGTTAACCTACATAGTCCAAGTACCCACTAGGTAACCCAGATAGTCCAAGTGCCCGCTAGGGACCCTTCATAATCCAAGTGCCTGCTAGGTAACCTAGATAGTCCAAGTGCCCGCTAGTTAACCTAGATAGTCCTAGTGCCCGTTAGTTAACCTAGATAGTCGAAGTGCCCACCAAAGGACGTACATAGTCCAAGTGCCCGCTAGTTAACCTACATAGTCGAAGGTCCTCTAGTTAACTTAGATAGTCCAAGTGCCCGCTAGTTAACCTACATAGTACAAGGGCCCGCTAGTTGACCTAGATAGTCCAAGTGCCCGCTAGTTAACCTAAGTAGTACAAATGTCTGATAGGCATCCTACATACTCCAAGTGCCCGCTAGTTTACCTACATAATCCATGGGCCCGCTAGTTAACCTACATAGTGCAACGGCCCACTAGTTAACCTAGATCGTGCAAGTGTCCGCTAGTTAACCTACATAGTCCAAGTGTCCGCTAGGTAACCTAGGTAGTCCAAGTGCCTGCTAGGGATCCTTCAAAATCCAAGAGCCTGCTAGGTAACCTAGATAGTCCAAGTGCCCGCTGGTTAACCTAGATACTCCTAGTGCCCGTTAGTTAACCTAGATAGTCCGAGTGCCCACTAGGGTCGTACATAGTCCAAGTGCCCGCTAGGTAACCTAGATAGTCCAAGTGCGAGCTAGGGTATGTACATAGTCCGAGTGCATGCTGGGAAACCTAGATAGTCCAAGTGCCCGCTAGTTAACCTACATAGTCCAAGGGCCCGCAAGTTAACCTACATAGTCCAAGGTCCACTAGTTAACCTAGATAGTCCAAGTTCCGCTAGTTAACCTACATAGTACAAGGGCCCGCTACTTGACCTAGATAGTCCAAGTGCCCGCTAGTTAACCTAGATAGTCAAAGTGCCCGCTAGTTAACCTAAGTAGTACAAATGTCCGATAGGGATCCTAAATCTCCAAGTGCCCGCTAGGTAACCTACCTAGTCCAAGTGCCCGTTCGTTAACCTAGATAGTCCAAGTGCCCGCTAGGTTACCTAGACAGTCCAAGCGCCCGCTAGTTAACCTACATACTTGAAGTGCCCGATAGGGAACTTACATAGTCCAAGTGCCCAATAGGGAACCTACATAATCCAAGTGCCCAATAGGGAACCTACATTATCCAAGTGCCCGCTAGGGAACCTACATAGTCCAAGTGCCCGCTAGGCAACCTACATATTCCAAGTGCCCGTTAGTTAACCTAGATAGTCAAAGTGCCTGCTAGGTAACCTAGATCGTCCAAGTGCCCGCTAGGTAACCTACATAGTTCAAATTCCCGATGGTAACCTAAATTATCCAAATGCCCGCTAGGGAATCTACATAGTCCTAGTGCCCGCTAGTTAACCTACATAGTCTAAGTGCCTGCTAGTAAACCTACATAATCCATGGTCCCGCTAGTTAACCTACATAGTGCAAGGGCCCGCTAGTTAACCTAGAACGTGCAAGTGTCCGCTTGTTAACCTACATAGTCCACGTACCCGCTAGGTAACCTAGATAGTCCAATTGCCCGCTATGGATCCTTCATAATCCAAGTGGCTGCTAGGTAACCTAGATAGTCCAAGTGCCTGCTAGTTAACCTAGATAGTCCTAGTGCCCACTAGGGTCGTACATAGACCAAGTGCCCGCTAGTTAACCTACATAGTCCAAGGTCCGCTAGTTAACCTAGATAATGCAAGTGCCCGCTAGTTAACCTACATAGTACAAGGACCCGCAAGTTGACCTAGATAGTCCAAGTGCCCGCTAGTTAACCTAAGTAGTACAAATGTCCGATAGGGATCCTACATAGTCCAAGTGCCCGCTAGTTAACCTACATAGTCCAAGTCCCCGCTAGGTAACCTACCAAGTCCAAGTGACCATTAGGTTACCTACATAGTCCAAGTGCCCGTTCGTTAATCTACATAGTCCTTGTGCCCGCTAGGTAACGTAGATAGCCCAAGTGCCCGCTAGTTAACCTAGATAGTCCAAGTGCGCGCTAGTTAACCTAGATCGTCCAAGTGCCCGCTAGTTAACCTAGATAATCCAAGTGCCCGCTAGGGTATGTACATAGTTCAAGTGCCCGCTAGGTAACGTAGATAGTCCAAATGCCCGCTAGGGTATGTACATAGTTCAAGTGCCCGATAGGTAACCTAGATTGTCCAAGTGTCCGCTAGGTAACCTAGATAATCCAAGGTCCTTCTAGTTAACCTACATAGTCCAATGCCCAATAGGGAACCTACATAGTCCAGTGCCCGCTGAGGAACCTACATAGTCCAAGTGTCCGATAGGGAACCTACATATTCCAAGTGCCCGTGAGGGAACCAGGATAGTCCAAGTGCCCGTAGGGAACCTATATAATCCAAATGCCCGCTAGGGAACCTACATAGTCAAAGTGCCCGCTAGGGAACTTGCATTGTGCAAGTGCCCGCTAGTTAACCTAGATAGTCCAAGTGCCCGCAAGTTAACCTACATAGTCCAAGGTCAGCTAGTTAACCTAGATAGTCCAAGTGCCTGCTAGTTAACCTACATAGTCCAAGGTCAGCTAGTTAACCTAGATAGTCCAAGTGCCCGCTAATTAACTTACATAGTCCAAGTGCCCGCTAGGTAACCTAGATAGTCCAAGTGCCAGCTAGGTAACCTAAGTAATACAAATGTCCGATAGGGATCCTACATAGTCCAAGCGCCCGCCAGTTAACCTACATAGTCCAAGTCCCCGCTAGGTAACCTAGACATTCCAAGTGACCATTAGGTTACCTACATAGTCCATGTGCCCGTTCGTTAACCTACATAGTCCAAGTGCCCTCTAGGTAACCTAGATAGTCCAAGTGCCCGCTAGTTAACCTACATAGTCCAAGTGCCGGCTAGGTAAACTACATAATCCAAGTGCCCACTAGGTAACCTAGACAGTCCAATTGTCCGCTAGTTAACCTAGCCAGTCCAAGTACCCGATAGGGAACCTACATAGTCCAAGTGCCAGCTAGGGAACCTACATAGTCCAAGTGCTCGCTAGGCAACCTACATAGTCCAAGTGCCCGTTAGTTAACCTAGATAGTCAAAGTGCCTGCTAGGTAACCTAAATAGTCCAAGTGCCCGCTAGGGAACCTACATAGTCCAAGTGCCCGCTAGGTAACCTAGATAGTCCAGTTGCCCGTTAGCGAACCTAGATAGTCGAAGTGTCCGCTAGTTAACCTACATAGTCCAAGACCCCTTTCGTTAACCTAGATAGGCCAAGTGCCCGCTAGGTAACCTAGACAGTCCAAGTGCCCGCTAGGTTACCTACATAGTCCAAGGGCCTGCTAGGTACCCTTGATAGTCCAAGTGCTTTCTAGTTAACCTACATAGTCCAATTGCCCGCTAGGTAACCTACATACTCCAAGTGCCCACTAGGCAACCTAAATAATACAAATGCCCGCTAGGGAAACTACATAGTCCAAGTGCCCGCGAGTTAACCTAGATAGTCCAAGTGCCCGCTAGTAAACCTAGATAGTCCAAGGGCCCGCTAGTTAATCTAGATAGTCCACGTGCCCGCTAGGTAACCTAGATAGTCCAAGTGCCTGCTAGTTAACCTAGATAGTCCAAGGGCCCGCTAGTTAATCTAGATAGTCCAAGTGCCCGCTAGTTAACCTAGATAGTCCAAGTGCCCGCTAGTTAACGTAGATCGTCCAAGTGCCCGCCAATTAACCTAGATAATACAAGTGCCCGCTAGGGTATGTACATAGTTCAAGTGCCCGCTAGGTAACCTAGATAGTCCAAGTGCCCGCTAGGGTATGTACATAGTTCAAATGCCCCGTAGGTAACCTAGATTGTCCAAGTGTCCGCTAGATAACCTACATAGTCCAAGTGCCCGTTCGTTAACCTAGATAGTCCAATTGCCCGCTAGGTAACCTAGACTGTCCAAGTGTCCGCTAGGTTACCTACATAGTCCAAGTGCCCGTTCGTTAACCTAGATAGTCCAAGTACCCGCTAGGAAACCTATCTAGTCCATGGGCCCGCTAGGTAACCTAGATAGTCCAAGTGCCCGCTAGGTAACCTAGATAGTCCAAGTGCCCGTTCGTTAACCTAGATAGTCCAATTGCGCACTAGGTAACCTAGACTGTCCAAGTGTCCGCTAGGTTACCTACATAGTCCAAGTGCCCGTTCGTTAACCTAGAAATCCAAGTGCCCGCTAGGTAACCTAGACACTGCAAGTGCCCGCTAGGTTACCTGCATATTCCAAGTGCCCGTTCGTTAACTTAGATAGTCCAAGGGCCCACTAGGTAACCTACATAGTTCAAGTTCCCGCTAGGTAACCTATATATTCCAAGTGGCCGCTAGGTAACCTCGATAGTCCAAGGGCCCGCTAGTTAACCTACATAGTCCAAGGGCTCACTTGTTAACTTTGATAGTCCAAGTGCCCGCTAGTTAACCTAGATCATCCAAGTGCCCGCTAGTTAACCAAGATTGTCCAAGTGCCCGCTAGGGATCCTTCATAATCCAAGTGCCTGCTAGGTAACCTAGATAGTCCAAGTGCCCACTAGTTAACTTAGAGAGTCCTAGTGCCCGATAGTTAACCTAGATGGTCCAATTGCCCACTAGAGGTCGTACATAGTCCAAGTGCCCGCTACGTAACCTAGATAGTCCAAGGGCCCGCTAGTTAACCTACATAGTCCAAGGGCTCACTTGTTAACTTTGATAGTCCAAGTGCCCGCTACTTAACCTAGATCATCCAAGTGCCCGCTAGTTAACCAAGATTGTCCAAGTGCCCGCTAGGGATCCTTCATAATCCAAGTGCCTGCTAGGTAACCTAGATAGTCCAAGTGCCCACTAGTTAACTTAGATAGTCCTAGTGCCCTATAGTTAACCTAGATAGTCCAATTGCCCACTAGGGGACGTACATAGTCCAAGTGCCCGCTAGGTAACCTAGATAGTCCAAGTGGGCGCTAGGGTATATACATAGTTCAAGTGCCTGCTAGGAAACCTAGATAGTCCAAGTGCCCGCTAGTTAACCTACATAGTCCAAGGGCCCGCTAGTTAACCTACATAGTTCAAGGTCCGCTAGTTAACCTAGATAGTCCAAGTGCCCACTAGTTAACCTACATAGTACAAGGGCCCGCTAGTTGACCTTGATAGTCAAAGTACCCACTAGTTAACCTATGTAGTACAAATGTCCGATAGGGATCCTACATAGTCCAAGTGCCCGCTAGGTAACCTACATAGTCCAAGAGCCCATTCGTTGACATAGATAGTCAAAGTGCCCGCTAGGTAACCTAGACAGTCCAAATGCCCGCTGGGTTACCTACAGAGTCCAAGTGCCCGTTCGTTAACCTAGATAGTCCAAGTGCCCGCTAGGTTACCTAGACAGTCCAAGTGCCCGATAGTTAACCTACATAGTCCAAGTGCCCGATAGGGAACCTACATATTCCAAGTGCCCGATAAAAACCTACATAATCCAAGTGCCCGCTAGGGAACCTACATAGTCCAAGTGCCCGCTAGGCAACCTACATAGTCCAAATGCCCGATAGTTAACCTAGATAGTCAAAGTGCCTGCTAGGTAACCTAGATAGTCCAAGGGCCCGCTAGTTAACCTACATAGTCCAAGGGCTCACTTATTAACTTTGATAGTCCAAGTGCCCGCTAGGTAACCTAGATCGTCCAAGTGCCCGCTAGTTAAACTAGATTGTCCAAGTGCCCGCTAGGGTTCCTTCATAATCCAAGTGCCTGCTAGGTAACCTAGATAGTCCAAGTGCCCGCTAGTTAACCTAGATAGTCCTAGTGCCCGTTAGTTAACCTAGATAGTCCAATTGCCCACTAGGGGACGTACATAATCCAAGTGCCCGCTAGTTAACCTACATAGTCCAAGTGCCCGCTAGTTAACCTACATAGTCCAAGGTCCACTAGTTAACCTAGATAGTCCAAGTGCCCGCTAGTTAACCTACATAGTACAAGTGCCCTCTAGTTGACCTAGATAGTCCAAGTGCCCGCTAGTTAACGTAGATAGTCAAAGTGCCCGCTAGTTAACCTAAGTAGTACAAATGTCTGATAGGGATCCTACATAGTCCAAGTGCCCGCTAGTTTACCTACATAGTCCAAGTGCCCGTTCGTTAACCTAGATAGTCCAAGTGCCCGCTAGGTTACCTAGACAGTCCAAGTACCCGCTAGTTAACCTACATGGTCCAAGTGCCCGATAGGGACCTAGATAGTCCAAGTGCCCGCTAGGGAACCTACATAGTCCAAGTGCCCGCTAGGCAACCTACATAGTCCAAGTGCCCGTTAGTTAACCTAGATAGTCAAAGTGCCTGCTAGGTAACCTAGATCGTCCAAGTGACCGCTAGGTAACCTACATAGTCCAAGTTCCCGCTTGGCAACCAAAATGGTCCAAATGCCCGCTAGGGAAACTACATAGTCCAAGTGCCTGCTAGTTAACCTAGATAGTCCAAGTGCCTGCTAGTAAACCTACATAATTCATTGGCCCGCTAGTTAACCTACATAGTGCAAGGGCCCGCTAGTTAACCTACATCGTGCAAGTGTCCTCTCGAACCTACATAGTCCAAGTGCCCGCTAGGTAACCTAGATAGTCCAAGTGCCCGCTAGGGATCCTTCATAATCCAAGTGCCTGCTAAGTAACCTAGAGAGTCCATGTGCCCGCTAGTTAATCCAGATAGTCCTAGTGCCCGTTATTAACCTAGATCGTCCAACTGCCCACTAGGGGACGTACATAGTCCAAGTGCCTGCTAGGTAACCTAGATAGTCAAAGTGCCCGATAGATAACCTAAGTAGTACAAATGTCCGATAGGGATCCTACATAGTCCAAGTGCCCGCTAGGTAACCTACATAGTCCAAGTGCCCGTTCATTAACCTAGATAGTCCAAGTTCCCGCTAGGTTACCTAGACAGTCCAAGTGCCCGCTAGTTAACCTACATAATCCAAGTGCCCGATAGAGAACCTACATAAACCAAGTGCCCGATAGGGAACCTACATAATCCAAGTGCCCGCTAGGGAACCTACATAGTCCAAGTGCCCGCTAGGCAACCTACATTGTCCAAGTGCCCGTTAGTTAACCTAGATAGTCAAAGTGCCTGCTAGGTAACCTAGATAGTCCAAGTGCCCGCTAGGTAACCTACATAGTCCAAGTTCCTGATGGTAACCTAAATAGTCCAAATGCCCGCTAGGGAAACTACATAGTCCAAGTGCCCGCTAGTTAACCTAGATAGTCCAAGTGCCTGCTAGTAACCCTACATAGTGCAAGGGCCCACTAGTTAACCTAGATCGTAAAAGTGTCCGCTAGTTAACCTACATAGTCCACGTGCCTGCTAGGTAACCTAGATAGTCCAAGTGCCCGCTAGGGATCCTTCATAATCCAAGTGCCTGCTAGGTAAACTAGATAGTCCAAGTGCCCGATAGTTAACCTAGATAGTTCTAATGCCCTTTAGTTAACCTAGATAGTCCAAGTGCCCACTAGGGGACGTACATAGTCCAAGTGCCCGCTAGTTAACCTACATAGTCCAAGGTCCGCTAGTTAACCTGGATAGACCAAGTGCCCGCTAGTTAACCTACATAGTACAAGGGCCCGCTAGTTGACCAAGATAGTCAAAGTGCCCGCTAGTTAACCTACATAGTCCAAGTGCCTGCTAGGTAAACTACATACTCCAAGTGCCCACTAGGTAACCTAGACAGTCCAATTGCCCGCTAGTTAACCTAGACAGTCCAAGTACCTGATAGGGAACCTACATAGTCCAAGTGCCCGCTAGGGAACATACATAGTCCAAGTGCTCGCTAGGTAACCTAGATAGTCCAATTGCCCGTTAGCTAACCTAGATAGTCGAAGTGTCCGTTAGTTAACCTACATAGTCCAAGTGCCCGTTCGTTAACCTAGATAGGCCAAGTGCTCGCTAGGTAACCTAGATAGTCCATTTGCCCGTTAGCTAACCTAGATAGTCGAAGTGTCCGCTAGTTAACCTACATAGTCCAAGTGCCCGTTCGTTAACCTAGATAGGCCAAGTGCCCGCTAGGTAACCTAGACAGTCCACGTGCCCGCTAGGTTACCTACATAGTCCAAGTGCACGTTCGTTAACCTAGATAGTCCAAGTCCCCGCTGGTAACCTACATAGTCCAAGGGCCCGCTAGGTAACCTTGATAGTCCAATGGCCCGCTCTAGAACCTACATGGTCCAAGTGCCCGTTAGTTAACCTAGATAGTCCAAGTGCCCTTAGTTAACCTAGATAGTCCAACAGCCCGGTAGGTAACCTACATTCTCCAAGTACCCGCTAGGTAATGTAGATAGTTCAAGTGCCAGCTAGGTAACCTAGAGAGTCCAAGTGCCCGCTAGGTAACCTACAAAGTCTAAGTGCCCGCTAGGTTATCTATATAGTTCAAATGCCCGCTAGGGAGCCTACATAGTCCAAATGCCCGCTAGGTAACCTAGATAGTCCAAGGGCCCGCTAGGTAACCTACATAGTCCTAGTGCCCCCTAGTTAACCTACATTCTCCAAGTGCCCGATAGGGAAACTACATAGTCCAAGTGCCCGTTAGTTAACCTAGATAGTCCAAGTGCCCGCTTGGTAACCTAGATAGTCAAACAACCCGCTAGGTAACCTACATACACCAAGAACCCACTAGGTAACGTAGATAGTTCAAGTGCCAGCTAGGTAACCTAGATAGTCCAAGTGCCTGCTAGGTAACCTACAGAGTCTAAATGCCCGCTAGGTTATCTATATTGTCCAAATGCCCGCTAGGGAACCTACATAGTCGAAGTGCCTGTTCGTTAACCTAGATAGTCCAAGTGCCCGCTAGGAAACCTACATAGTCCATGGGCCCGCTAGGTAACCTAGATAGTACAAGTGCCCGCTAGTTAACCTAAGTAGTACAAATGTCCGATTGGATCCTACATAGTCCAAGTGCCCGGTAGGTAACCTACATAGTCCAAGTGCCCATTCGTTAACCTAGATAGTCAAAGTGCCCGCTAGGTAACCTAGACAGTCGAAGTGCCCGCTAGTTTACCTACATAGTCCAAGTGCCCGTTCGGTAACCTAGACAGTCCAAGTGCCCGCTAGTTAACCTACATAGTCCAAGTGCCCGATAGGGACCTACATAATCCAAGTGCCCGCTAGGGAACCTACATAGTCCAAGTGCCCGCGTGGCAACCTACAGAGTCCAAGTGCACGTTAGTTAACCTAGATAGTCAAAGTGCTTGCTAGGTAACCTAGATAGTCCAAGTGCCCGCTAGGTAACCTACATAGTCCAAGTTCCCGCTTGGTAACCTAATGGTCCAAATGCCCGCTAGGGAAACTACATAGTCCAAGTGCCTGATAGTTAACCTAGATAGTCCAAGTGCCTGCTAGTAAACCTACATAATCCATGGGCCCGCTAGTTAACCTAGATCGTGCAAGTGTCCGCTAGTTACCCTACATAGTCCAAGTGCCCGATAGGTAACCTAGATAGTCCAAGTGCCCGCTAGGGATCCTTCATAATCCAAGTGCCTGCTAGGTAACCTAGATAGTCCAAGTGCCCGCTACTTAACCCAGATAGTCCTAGTGCCCGTTATTAACCTAGATCGTCCAACTGCCCACTAGAGGACGTACATAGTCCAAGTGCCTGCTAGGTAACCTAGATAGTCAAAGTGCCCGATAGATAACCTAAGTAGTACAAATGTCCGATAGGGATCCTACAGAGTCCAAGTGCCCGCTAGGTAACCTACATAGTCCAAGTGCCCGTTCATTAACCTAGATAGTCCAAGTTCCTGCTAGGTTACCTAGACAGTCCAAGTGCCCGCTAGTTAACCTACATAGTCCAAGTATCCGATAGAGAACCTACATAATCCAAGTGCCCGATAGGGAACCTACATAATCCAAGTGCCCGCTAGGGAACCTACATAGTCCAAGTGCCCGCTAGGCAACCTAGATAGTCCAAGTGCCCGCTAGGGATCCTTCATAATCCAAGTGCCTGCAAGGTAACCTAGATAGTCCAAGTGCCCGCTACTTAACCCAGATAGTCCTAGTGCCCGTTATTAACCTAGATCGTCCAACTGCCCACTAGAGGACGTACATAGTCCAAGTGCCTGCTAGGTAACCTAGATAGTCAAAGTGCCCGATAGATAACCTAAGTAGTACAAATGTCCGATAGGGATCCTACATAGTCCAAGTGCCCGCTAGGTAACCTACATAGTCCAAGTGCCCGTTCATTAACCTAGATAGTCCAAGTTCCTGCTAGGTTACCTAGACAGTCCAAGTGCCCGCTAGTTAACCTACATAGTCCAAGTGCCCGATAGAGAACCTACATAATCCAAGTGCCCGATAGGGAACCTACATAATCCAAGTGCCCGCTAGGGAACCTACATAGTCCAAGTGCCTGCTAGGCAACCTACATAGTCCAAGTGCCCGTTAGTTAACCTAGATAGTCAAAGTGCCTGCTAGGTAACCTAGATAGTCCAAGTGCCCGTTCGTTAACCTAGATAGGCCAAGTGCCCGCTAGGTAACCTAGACAGTCCACGTGCCTGCTAGGTTACCTACATAGTCCAAGTGCACGTTCGTTAACCTAGATAGTCCAAGTCCCCGCTGGTAACCTACATAGTCCAAGGGCCCGCTAGGTAACCTTGATAGTCCAATGGCCCGCTCTAGAACCTACATTGTCCAAGTGCCCGTTAGTTAACCTAGATAGTCCAAGTGCCCTTAGTTAACCTAGATAGTCCAACAGCCCGGTAGGTAACCTACATACTCCAAGTACCCGCTAGGTAATGTAGATAGTTCAAGTGCCAGCTAGGTAACCTAGAAAGTCCAAGTGCCCGCTAGGTAACCTACAAAGTCTAAGTGCCCGCTAGGTTATCTATATAGTCCAAATGCCCGCTAGGGAGCCTACATAGTCCCAAAGCCCGCTAGGTAACCTAGATAGTCCAAGGGCCCGCTAGGAACCTACATAGTCCTAGTGCCCCCTAGTTAACCTACATTCTCCAAGTGCCCGATAGGGAAACTACATAGTCCAAGTGCCCGTTAGTTAACCTAGATAGTCCAAGTGCCCGCTTTGTAACCTAGATAGTCCAACAACCCGCTAGGTAACCTACATACACCAAGAACCCACTAGGTAACGTAGATAGTTCAAGTGCCAGCTAGGTAACCTAGATAGTCCAAGTGCCTGATAGGTAACCTACAGAGTCTAACTGCCCGCTAGGTTATCTATATTGTCCAAATGCCCGCTAGGGAACCTACATAGTCGAAGTGCCTGTTCGTTAACCTAGATAGTCCAAGTGCCCGCTAGGAAACCTACATAGTCCATGGGCCCGCTAGGTAACCTAGATAGTACAAGTGCCCGCTAGTTAACCTAAGTAGTACAAATGTCCGATAGGGATCCTACATAGACCAAGTGCCCGCTAGGTAACCTACATAGTCCAAGTGCCCATTCGTTAACCTAGATTGTCAAAGTGCCCGCAAGGTAACCTAGACAGTCGAAGTGCCCGCTAGTTTACCTACATAGTCCAAGTGCCCGTTCGTTAACCTAGACAGTCCAAGTGCCCGCTAGTTAACCTACATAGTCCAAGTGCCCGATAGGGACCTACATAATCCAAGTGCCCGCTAGGGAACCTAGATAGTCCAAGTGCCCGCTTGGCAACCTACAGAGTCCAAGTGCACGTTAGTTAACCTAGATAGTCAAAGTTCTTGCTAGGTAACCTAGATAGTCCAAGTGCCCGCTAGGTAACCTACATAATCCAACTTCCCGCTTGGTAACCTAAATGGTCCAAATGCCCGCTAGGGAAACTACATAGTCCAAGTGCCTGATAGTTAACCTAGATAGTCCAAGTGCCTGCTAGTAAACCTACATAATCCATGGGCCCGCTAGTTAACCTAGATCGTGCAAGTGTCCGCTAGTTACCCTACATAGTCCAAGTGCCCGATAGGTAACCTAGATAGTCCAAGTGCCCGCTAGGGATCCTTCATAATCCAAGTGCCTGCTAGGTAACCTAGATAGTCCAAGTGCCCGCTACTTAACCCAGATAGTCCTAGTGCCCGTTATTAACCTAGATCGTCCAACTGCCCACTAGGGGACGTACATAGTCCAAGTGCCTGCTAGGTAACCTAGATAGTCAAAGTGCCCGATAGATAACCTAAGTAGTACAAATGTCCGATAGGGATCCTACATAGTCCAAGTGCCCGCTAGGTAACCTACATAGTCCAAGTGCCCGTTCATTAACCTACATAGTCCAAGTTCCCGCTAGGTTACCTAGACAGTCGAAGTGCCCGCTAGTTAACCTACATAGTCCAAGTGCCCGATAGAGAACCTACATAATCCAAGTGCCCGATAGGGAACCTACATAATCCAAGTGCCCGCTAGGGAACCTACATAGTCCAAGTGCCCGCTAGGCAACCTACATAGTCCAAGTGCCCGTTAGTTAACCTAGATAGTCAAAGTGCCTGCTAGGTAACCTAGATAGTCCAAGTGCCCGCTAGGTAACCTACATAGTCCAAGTTCCCGATGGTAACCTAAATAGTCCAAATGCCCGCTAGGGAAACTACATAGTCCAAGTGCCCGCTAGTTAACGTAGATAGTCCAAGTGCCTGCTAGTAACCCTACATTATGCAAGGGACCACTAGTTAACCTAGATCGTGCAAGTGTCCGCTAGTTAACCTACATAGTCCAAGTGCCTGCTAGGTAAACTAGATAGTCCAAGTGCCCGCTAGTTAACCTACATATTCCTAGTGCCCGTTAGTTAACCTAGATAGTCCAAGTGCCCACTAGGGGACGTACATAGACCAAGTGCCCGCTAGTTAACCTACATAGTCCAAGGTCCGCTAGTTAACCTAGATAGACCAAGTGCCCGCTAGTTAACCTACATAGTACAAGGGCCCGCTAGTTGACCTAGATAGTCAAAGTGCCCGCTAGTTAACCTACATAGTCCAAGTGCCTGCTAGGTAAACTACATAGTCCAAGTGCCCACTAGGTAACCTAGACAGTCCAATTGCCCGCTAGTTAACCTAGACAGTCCAAGTACCTGATAGGGAACTTACATAGTCCAAGTGCCCGCTAAGGAACCTACATAGTCCAAGTGCTCGCTAGGTAAACTAGATAGTCCAATTGCCCGTTAGCTAACCTAGATAGTCGGAGTGTCCGCTAGTTAACCTACATAGTCCAAGTGCCCGTTCGTTAAACTAGATAGGCCAAGTGCCCGCTAGGTAACCTAGACAGTCCAAGTGCCCGCTAGGTTACCTACATAGTCCAAGTGCACGTTCTTTAACCTAGATAGTCCAAGTTCCCGCTGGTAACCTACATAGTCCAAGGGCCCGCTAGGTAACCTTGATAGTCCAATGGCCCGCTCTAGAACCTACATAGTCCAAGTGCCCGTTATTTAACCTATATAGTCCAAGTGCCCTTAGGTAACCTAGATAGTCCAACATCCCGGTAGGTAACCTACATACTCCAAGTACCCGCTAGGTAATGTAGATAGTTCAAGGGCCCGCTAGGTAACCTACATAGTCCTAGTGCCCCCTAGTTAACCTACATTCTCGAAGTGCCTGATAGGGAAACTACATAGTCCAAGTGCCCGTTAGTTAACCTAGATAGTCCAAGTGCCTGCTAAGTAACCTACAGAGTCTAACTGCCCGCTAGGTTATCTATATTGTCCAAGTGCCCGCTAGGAAACTTACATAGTCCATGGGCCCACTAGGTAACCTAGATAGTCCAAGTGCCCGTTAGTTAACCTAAGTAGTACAAATGTCCGATAGGGATCCTACATAGTCCAAGTGCCCGCTAGGTAACTTACATAGTCCAAGTGCCCATTCGTTAACCTAGATAGTCCAAGTGCCCGCTAGGTAGCCTAGACAGTCCAAGTGTCTGCTAGTTTACCTACATAGTCGAAGTGCCCGTTCGTTAACCTAGATAGTCCAAGTGCCCGCTAGGTTACCTAGACAGTCCAAGTGCCCGCTAGTTAACCTACATAGTCCAAGTGCCCGATAGGGACCTACATAATCCAAGTGCCCGCTAGGGAACCTACATAGTCCAAGTGCCCGCTTGGCAACCCACATAGTCCAAGTGCCCGTTAGTTAACCTAGATAGTCAAAGTGCCTGCTAGGTAACCTAAATAGTCCAAGTGCCCGCTAGGGAACCTCCATAGTCCAAGTGCCCGCTAGATAACTTAGATAGTCCAATTGCCCGTTAGCGAACCTAGATAGTCGAAATGTCCGCTAGTTAACCTACATAGTCCAAGTGCCCGCTAGGTAACCTAGATAGTCCAAGTGCCCGCTACTTAACCCAGATAGTCCTAGTGCCCGTAATTAACCTAGATCGTCGAACTGCCCACTAGGGGACGTACATAGTCCAAGTGCCTGCTAGGTAACCTAGATAGTCAAAGTGCCCGATAGATAACCTAAGTAGTACAAATGTCCGATAAGGATCCTACATAGTCCAAGTGCCCGCTAGGTAACCTACATAGTCCAAGTGCCCGTTCGTTAACCTAAATAGTCAAAGTGCCCGCTAGGTAACCTAGACAGTCCAAGTGCCCGCTAGGTTACCTACATAGTCCAAGTGCCCGTTCGTTAACCTAGATAGTCCAAGTGCCCGCCAAGTTACCTAGACAGTCCAAGTGCCCGCTAGTTAACCTATATAGTCCAAGTGCCCGATAGGGAACCTACATAATCCAAGTGCCCGATAGGGAACCTACATAATCCAAGTGCCCGCTAGGGAACCTACATAGTCCAAGTGCCCGCTAGGCAACCTACATAGTCCAAGTGCCCGTTAGGTAACCTAGATAGTCAAAGTGCCTGCTAGGTAACCTAGATAGTCCAATTGCCCGCTAGGTAACCTACATAGTCCAAGTTCCCGATGGTAACCTAAATAGTCCAAATGCCCGCTAGGGAAACTACATAGTCCAAGTGCCCGCTAGTTAACCTAGATAGTCCAAGTGCCTGCTAGTAAACCTACATAGTGCAAGGGCCCGCTAGTTAACCTAGATCGTGCAAGTGTCCGCTAGTTAACCTACATAGTCCAAGTGCCCGTTCGTTAACCTAGATAGTCCAATTGCCCGCTAGGTAACCTAGACTGTCCAAGTGTCCGCTAGGTTACCTACATAGTCCAAGTGCCCGTTCGTTAACCTAGATAGTCCAAGTGCCCGCTAGGAAACCTACCTAGTCCATGGGCCCGCTAGGTAACCTAGATAGTACAAGTGCCCGCTAGGTAAGCTAGATAGTCCAAGTGCCCTCTAGGTAACCTAGAGTCCAAGTGCTCGCTAGTTAACCTACATAGTCCAAATGCCCGCTATGTAACATAGATAGTCAAAATGCCCGTTACCTAACCTAGATAGTCCAAGTGCCCGCTAGGTAACCTAGAGAGTCCATGTGCCCTCTAGGTTACCTGCATATTCCAAGTGCCCATTCGTTAACCTAGATAGTCGAAGTGCCCGCTAGGTAACCTAGATACTGCAAGTGCCCGCTAGGTAACCTAGATAGTCCAAGTGCCCTTTAGGGAACCTAGATAGTCCAAGTGCCCGCTAGTTAACCTACATAGTCCAAGTGCCCGCTAGGTAACCTAGATAGTCCAAGTGCCCGCTAGGTAACCTACATAGTCCAAGTTCCCGATGGTAACCTAAATAGTCCAAATGCCCGCTAGGGAAACTACATAGTCCAAGTGCCCGCTAGTTAACCTAGATAGTCCAAGTGCCTGCTAGTAAACCTACATAATCCATGGGCCCGCTAGTTAACCTACATAGTGCATGGGCCCGCTAGTTAACCTAGAACGTGCACGTGTCCGCTAGTTAACCTACATAGTCCACGTACCCACTAGGTAACCCAGATAGTCCAAGTGCCCGCTAGGGATCCTTCATAATCCAAGTGCCTGCTAGGTAACCTAGTTAGTCCAAGTGCCCGCTAGTTAACCTAGATAGTCCTAGTGCCCGTTAGTTAACCTAGATAGTCGAAGTGCCCACCAAAGGACGTACATAGTCCAAGTGCCCGCTAGTTAACCTACATAGTCGAAGGTCTTCTAGTTAACCTAGATAGTCCAAGTGCCCGCTAGTTAACCTACATAGTACAAGGGCCCGCTAGTTGACCTAGATAGTCCAAGTGCCCGCTAGTTAACCTAAGTAGTACAAATGTCCGATAGGGATCCTACATAGTCCAAGTGCCCGCTAGTTAACCTACATAATCCATGGGCCCGCTAGTTAACCTACATAGTGCAACGGCCCACTAGTTAACCTAGATCGTGCAAGTGTCCGCTAGTTAACCTACATAGTCCAAGTGTCCGCTATGTAACCTAGGTAGTCCAAGTGCCCGCTAGGTATCCTTCATAATCCAAGAGCCTGCTAGGTAACCTAGATAGTCCAAGTGCACGCTGGTTAACCTAGATACTCCTAGTGCCCGTTAGTTAACCTAGATAGTCCAAGTGCCCACTAGGGGACGTACATAGTCCAAGTGCCCGCTAGGTAACCTAGATAGTCCAAGTGCGAGCTATGGCATGTACATAGTCCGAGTGCATGCTGGGAAACCTAGATAGTCCAAGTGCCCGCTAGTTAACCTACATAGTCCAAGGGCCCGCAAGTTAACCTACATAGTCCAAGGTCCACTAGTTAACCTAGATAGTCCAAGTTCCCGCTAGTTAACCTACATAGTACAAGGGCCCGCTACTTGACCTAGATAGTCCAAGTGCCCGCTAGTTAACCTAGATAGTCAAAGTGCCCGCTAGTTAACCTAAGTAGTACAAATGTCCGATAGGGATCCTAAATCTCCAAGTGCCCGCTAGGTAACCTACATAGTCCAAGTGCCCGTTCGTTAACCTAGATAGTCCAAGTGCCTGCTAGTAAACCTACATAATCCATGGGCCCGCTAGTTAACCTACATAGTGCATGGGCCCGCTAGTTAACCTAGAACGTGCACGTGTCCGCTAGTTAACCTACATAGTCCAAGTCCCCGCTAGGTAACCTAGCAAGTCCAAGTGACCATTAGGTTACCTACATAGTCCAAGTGCCCGTTCGTTAATCTACATAGTCCTTGTGCCCGCTAGGTAACGTAGATAGCCCAAGTGCCCGCTAGTTAACCTAGATAGTCCAAGTGCCCGCTAGTTAATCTAGATAGTTCAAGTGCCCGCTAGTTAACCTAGATAGTCCAATTGCCCACTGGTTAACCTAGATAGTCCAAGGGCCCGCTAGTTAATCTAGATAATCCAAGTGCTCGCTAGTTAACCTAGATCGTCCAAGTGCCCGCTAGTTAACGTAGATAATCCAATGCCAGCTAGGGTATGTACATAGTTCAAGTGCCCGCTAGGTAACCTAGATACTCCAAATGCCCGCTAGGGTATGTACATAGTTCAAGTGCCCGATAGGTAACCTAGATTGTCCAAGTGTCCGCTAGGTAACCTAGATAGTCCAAGGTCCTGCTAGTTAACCTACATAGTCCAATGCCCGATAGGGAACCTACATAGTCCAAGTGCCCGCTGAGGAACCTACATAGTCCAAGTGTCCGATAGGGAACCTACATATTCCAAGTGCCCGTGAGGGAACCAGGATAGTCCAAGTGCCCGTAGGGAACCTATATAATCCAAATGCCCGCTAGGGAACCTACATAGTCAAAGTGCCCGCTAGGGAACTTGCATTGTGCAAGTGCCCGCTGGTTAACCTAGATAGTCCAAGTGCCCACAAGTTAACCTACATAGTCCAAGGTCAGCTAGTTAACCTAGATAGTCCAAGTGCCCGCTAATTAACTTACATAGTCCAAGTGCCCGCTAGGTAACCTAGATAGTCCAAGTGCCAGCTAGGTAACCTAAGTAATACAAATGTCCGATAGGGATCCTACATAGTCCAAGTGCCCGCCAGTTAACCTACATAGTCCAAGTCCCTGCTAGGTAACCTAGACAGTCCAAGTGACCACTAGGTTACCTACATAGTCCATGTGCCCGTTCGTTAACCTACATAGTCCAAGTGCCCTCTAGGTAACCTAGATAGTCCAAGTGCCCGCTAGTTAACCTACATAGTCCAAGTGCCGGCAAGGTAAACTACATAGTCCAAGTGCCCACTAGGTAACCTAGATAGTCCAATTGCCCGCTAGTTAACCTAGACAGTCCAAGTACCCGATAGGGAACCTACATAGTCCAAGTGCCCGTTAGTTAACCTAGATAGTCAAAGTGCCTGCTAGGTAACCTAAATAGTCCAAGTGCCCGCTAGGGAACCTACATATTCCAAGTGTCCGCTAGGTAACCTAGATAGTCCAATTGCCCGTTAGCGAACCTAGATAGTCGAAGTGTCCGCTAGTTAACCTACATAGTCCAAGACCCCTTTCGTTAACCTAGATAAGCCAAGTGCCCGCTAGGTAACCTAGACAGTCCAAGTGCCCGCTAGGTTACCTACATAGACCAAGGGCCCGCTAGGTACCCTTGATAGTCCAAGTGCTTTCTAGTTAACCTACATAGTCCAATTGCCCGCTAGGTAACCTACATAGTCCAAGTGCCCACTAGGCAACCTAAATAATACAAATGCCCGCTAGGGAAACTACATAGTCCAAGTGCCCGCGAGTTAACCTAGATAGTCCAAGTGCCCGCTAGTAAACTTATATAGTCCAAGGGCCCGCTAGTTAATCTAGATAGTCCAAGTGCCCGCTAGTTAACCTAGATAGTCCAAGTGCCTGCTAGTTAACCTAGATAGTCCAAGGGCCCGCTAGTTAATCTAGATAGTCTAAGTGCCCGCTAGTTAACCTAGATAGTCCAAGTGCCCGCTAGTTAACGTAGATCGTCCAAGTGCCCGCCAGTTAACCTAGATAATACAAGTGCCCGCTAGGGTATGTACATAGTTCAAGTGCCCTCTAGGTAACCTAGATAGTCCAAGTGCCCGCTAGGGTATGTACATAGTTCAAATGCCCCGTAGGTAACCTAGATTGTCCAAGTGTCCGCTAGTTAACCTACATAGTCCAAGTGCCCGTTCGTTAACCTAGATAGTCCAATTGCCCGCTAGGTAACCTAGACTGTCCAAGTGTCCGCTAGTTTACCTACATAGTCCAAGTGCCCGTTCGTTAACCTAGATAGTCCAAGTACCCGCTAGGAAACCTACCTAGTCCATGGGCCCGCTAGGTAACCTAGATAGTCCAAGTGCCCGCTAGGTAACCTAGATAGTCCAAGTGCCCGTTCGTTAACCTAGATAGTCCAATTGCGCACTAGGTAACCTAGACTGTCCAAGTGTCCGCTAGGTTACCTACATATTCCAAGTGCCCGTTCGTTAACCTAGAAATCCAAGTGCCCGCTAGGTAACCTAGACACTGCAAGTGCCCGCTTGGTTACCTGCATATTCCAAGTGCACGTTCGTTAACTTAGATAGTCCAAGGGCCCAGTAGGTAACCTACATAGTTCAAGTTCCCGCTAGGTAACCTATATATTCCAAGTGGCCGCTAGGTAACCTCGATAGTCCAAGGGCCCGCTAGTTAAGCTACATAGTCCAAGGGCTCACTTGTTAACTTTGATAGTCCAAGTGCCCGCTAGTTAACCTAGATCATCCAAGTGCCCGCTAGTTAACCAAGATTGTCCAAGTGCCCTCTAGGGATCCTTCATAATCCAAGTGCCTGCTAGGTAACCTAGATAGTCCAAGTGCCCACTAGTTAACTTAGATAGTCCTAGTGCCCGATAGTTAACCTAGATAGTCCAATTGCCCACTAGGGGACGTACATAGTCCAAGTGCCCGCTACGTAACCTAGATAGTCCAAGGGCCCGCTAGTTAACCTACATAGTCCAAGGGCTCACTTGTTAACTTTGATAGTCCAAGTGCCCGCTACTTAACCAAGATCATCCAAGTGCCCGCTAGTTAACCAAGATTGTCCAAGTGCCCGCTAGGGATCCTTCATAATCCAAGTGCCTGCTAGGTAACCTAGATAGTCCAAGTGCCCACTAGTTAACTTAGATAGTCCTAGTGCCCTATAGTTAACCTAGATAGTCCAATTGCCCACTAGGGGACGTACATAGTCCAAGTGCCCGTTAGGTAACCTAGATAGTCCAAGTGGGAGCTAGGGTATGTACATAGTTCAAGTGCCTGCTAGGAAACCTAGATAGTCCAATTGCCCGCTAGTTAACCTACATAGTCCAAGGGCCCGCTAGTTAACCTACATAGTTCAAGGTCCGCTAGTTAACCTAGATAGTCCAAGTGCCCGCTAGTTAACCTACATAGTACAAGGGCCCGCTAGTTGACCTTGATAGTCAAAGTGCCCGCTAGTTAACCTATGTAGTACAAATGTCCGATAGGGATCCTACATAGTCCAAGTGCCCGCTAGGTAACCTACATAGTCCAAGTGCCCCTTCGTTGACATAGATAGTCAAAGTGCCCGCTAGGTAACCTAGATAGTCCAAATGCCCGCTGGGATACCTACAGAGTCCAAGTGCCCGTTCGTTAACCTAGATAGTCCAAGTGCCCGCTAGGTTACCTAGACAGTCCAAGTGCCCGCTAGTTAACCTACATATTCCAAGTGCCCGATAGGGAATCTACATATTCCAAGTGCCCGATAAGAACCTACATAATCCAAGTGCCCGCTAGGGAACCTACATAGTCCAAGTGCCCGCTAGGCAACCTACATAGTCCAAATGCCCGATAGTTAACCTAGATAGTCAAAGTGCCTGCTAGGTAACCTAGATAGTCCAAGGGCCCGCTAGTTAACCTACATAGTCCAAGGGCTCACGTATTAACTTTGATAGTCCAAGTGCCCGCTAGGAAACCTAGATCGTCCAAGTGCCCGCTAGTTAAACTAGATTGTCCAAGTGAACGCTAGGGTTCCTTCATAATCCAAGTGCCTGCTAGGTAACCTAGAAAGTCCAAGTGCCCGCTAGTTAACCTAGATAGTCCTAGTGCCCGTTAGTTAACCTAGATAGTCCAATTGCCCACTAGGGGACGTACATAATCCAAGTGCCCGCTAGTTAACCTACATAGTCCAAGTGCCCGCTAGTTAACCTACATAGTCCAAGGTCCACTAGTTAACCTAGATAGTCCAAGTGCCCGCTAGTTAACCTACATAGTACAAGGGCCCGCTAGATGACCTAGATAGTCCAAGTGCCCGCTAGTTAACCTAGATAGTCAAAGTGCCCGCTAGTTAACCTAAGTAGTACAAATGTCCGATAGGGATCCTACATAGTCCAAGTGCCCGCTAGTGTACCTACATAGTCCAAGTGCCCGTTCGTTAACCTAGATAGTCCAAGTGCCCGCTAGGTTACCTAGACAGTCCAAGTACCCGTTAGTTAAACTACGTAGACCAAGTGCCCGATAGGGACCTACATAATCCAAGTTCCCGCTAGGGAACCTACATAGTCCAAGTGCCCGCTAGGCAACCTACATAGTCCAAGTGCCCGTTAGTGAACCTAGATAGTCAAAGTGCCTGCTAGGTAACCTAGATAGTCCAAGTGCCCGCTAGGTAACCTACATAGTCCAAGTTCCCGCTTGGCAACCAAAATGGTCCAAATGCCCGCTAGGGAAACTACATAGTCCAAGTGCCTGATAGTTAACCTAGATAGTCCAAGTGCCTGCTAGTAAACCTACATAATTCATGGGCCCGCTAGTTAACCTACATAGTGCAAGGGCCCGCTAGTTAACCTACATCGTGCAAGTGACCGCTCGAACCTACATAGTCCAAGTGCCCGCTAGGTAACTTAGATATTCCAAGTGCCCGCTAGAGATCCTTCATAATCCAAGTGCCTGCTAGATAACCTAGAGAGTCCAAGTGCCCGCTAGTTAACCCAGATAGTCCTAGTGCCCGTTATTAACCTAGATCGTCCAACTGCTCACTAGGGGACGTAAATAGTCCAAGTGCCTGCTAGGTAACCAAGATAGTCAAAGTGCCCGATAGATAACCTAAGTAGTACAAATGTCCGATAGGGATCCTACATAATCCAAGTGCCCGCTAGGTAACCTACATAGTCCAAGTGCCCGTTCATTAACCTAGATAGTCCAAGTTCCCGCTAGGTTACCTGGACAGTCCAAGTGCCCGCTAGTTAACCTACATAGTCCAAGTGCCCGATAGAGAACCTACATAATCCAAGTGCCCGATAGGGAACCTACATAATCCAAGTGCCCGCTAGGGAACCTACATAGTCCAAGTGCCCGCTAGGCAACCTACATTGTCCAAGTGCCCGTTAGTTAACCTAGATAGTCAAAGTGCCTGCTAGGTAACCTAGATAGTCCAAGTGCCTGCTAGGTAACCTACATAGTCCAAGTTCCTGATGGTAACCTAAATAGTCCAAATGCCCGCTAGGGAAACTACATAGTCCAAGTGCCCGCTAGTTAACCTAGATAGTCCAAGTGCCTGCTAGTAACCCTTCATAGTGCAAGGGCCCACTAGTTAACCTAGATCGTGCAAGTGTCCGCTAGTTAACCTACATAGTCCACGTGCCTGCTAGGTAACCTAGATAGTCCAAGTGCCCGCTAGGGATCCTTCATAATCCAAGTGCCTGCTAGGTAAACTAGATAGTCCAAGTGCCTGATAGTTAACCTAGATAGTCCTAATGCCCGTTAGTTAACCTAGATAGTCCAAGTGCCCACTAGGGGACGTACATAGTCCAAGTGCCCGCTAGTTAACTTACATAGTCCAAGGTCCGCTAGTTGACCTAGATAGACCAAGTGCCCGCTAGTTAACCTACATAGTACAAGGGCCCGCTAGTTGACCTAGATAGTCAAAGTGCCCGCTAGTTAACCTACATAGTCCAAGTGCCTGCTAGGTAAACTACATAGTCCAAGTGCCCACTAGGTAACCTAGACAGTCCAATTGCCCGCTAGTTAACCTAGACAGTCCAAGTACCTGATAGGGAACCTACATAGTCCAAGTGCCCGCTAGGGAACCTACATAGTCCAAGTGCTCGCTAGGTAACCTAGATAGTCCAATTGCCCGTTAGCTAACCTAGATAGTCGAAGTGTCCGCTAGTTAACCTACATAGTCCAAGTGCCCGTTCGTTAACCTAGATAGGTCAAGTGCCCGCTAGGTAACCTAGACAGTCCACGTGCCCGCTAGGTTACCTACATAGTCCAAGTGCACGTTCGTTAACCTAGATAGTCCAAGTCCCCGCTGGTAACCTACATAGTCCAAGGGCCCGCTAGGTAACCTTGATAGTCCAATGGCCCGCTCTAGAACCTACATTGTCCAAGTGCCCGTTAGTTAACCTAGATAGTCCAAGTGCCCTTAGTTAACCTAGATAGTCCAAAAGCCCGGTAGGTAACCTACATACTCCAAGTACCCGCTAGGTAATGTAGATAGTTCAAGTGCCAGCTAGGTAACCTAGATAGTCCAAGTGCCCGCTAGGTAACCTATAAAGTCTAAGTGCCCGCTAGGTTATCTATATAGTTCAAATGCCCGCTAGGGAGCCTACATAGTCCAAATGCCCGCTAGGTAACCTAGATCGTCCAAGGGCCCGCTAGGAACCTACATAGTCCTAGTGCCCCCTAGTTAACCTACATTCACCAAGTGCCCGATAGGGAAACTACATAGTCCAAGTGCCCGTTAGTTAACCTAGATAGTCCAAGTGCCCGCTTTGTAACCTAGATAGTCCAACAACCCGCTAGGTAACCTACATACACCAAGAACCCACTAGGTAACGTAGATAGTTCAAGTGCCAGCTAGGTAACCTAGATAGTCCAAGTGCCTGCTAGGAAACCTACAGAGTCTAACTGCACGCTAGGTTATCTATATTGTCCAAATGCCCGCTGGGGAACTTACATAGTCGAAGTGTCTGTTCGTTAACCTAGATAGTCCAAGTGCCCTCTAGGAAACCTACATAGTCCATGGGCCCGCTAGATAACCTAGATAGTACAAGTGCCCGCTAGTTAACCTAAGTAGTACAAATGTCCGATAGGGATCCTACATAGTCCAAGTGCCCGCTAGGTAACCTACATAGTCCAAGTGCCCGTTCGGTAACCTAGATAGTCCAAGTGCCCGCTAAGGAACCTACATAGTCCAAGTGCATGCTAGTTAACCTAGATAGTCCAAGTGCCCGCTAGTTAACCTAGATAGTCCAAGTGCCTGCTAGTTAACATAGATAGTCCAAGTGACCGCTAGGTAACCTAGATAGTTCAAGTACCCGCTAGTTAACCTAGATCGTCCAAGGGCCCCCTAGTTAACCTACATAGTCCAAGTGCCCGCTAGGTAACCTACATAGTCCAAGTGCCCGTTTGGTAACCTAGATAGTCCAAGTGCCCTTTAGGGAACCTGGATAGTCCAAGGGCCCGCTAGTAAACCTACATAGTCCATGGGCCCGCTAGTTAACCTACATAGTGCAAGTGTCCGCTAGTTAACCTACATATTCCAAGTGCCCGCTAGTTAACCTACATAATCTAAGTGCCCGTTAGCTAACCTAGAGAGTCCATGGGCCCGCTAGTTGACCTACATAGTCCAAGTGACAGCTAGGTAACCTAGATAGTACCAGTGCCCGCTAGGGAACCTAGATAGTCCAAGTGCCTGTTAGCTAACCTAGATAGTCCAAGTGGCGGCTAGGTACCTAGATAGTCCAAGTGCCCTCTAGTTAACCTAGATAGTCCCAGGGCCCGCTAGTTAACCTACATAGTCCAAGTGCCCTCTAGTTAACCTAGATCGTCAAAGTGCCCGCTAGTTAACCTACATAGTCCAAGTGCCCGCTAGGTAACCTAGACTGTCCAAGTGCCCGCTAGGTTACCAACATAGTCCATGTGCCCATTCGTTAATCTAGATAGTCCAAGTGCCCGCTAGGAAACCTACATAATTCAAGGGTCCGCTAGGTAACCTAGATAGACCAAGTGCCCGCTAGGTAACCTAGAGTCCAAGGACTCGCTAGTTAACCTACATATTCCAAGTGCCCGCTATGTAACCTAGATAGTCAAAGTGCCCGTTAGGTAACCTAGATAGTCCAAGTGCCCGCTAGGTAACTTACATTGTCCAAGTTCCCGCTAGATAACCTAGATAGTCCAAGTGCCCGTTACCTAAACTAGATAGTCCAAGTGCCCGCTAGGAAATCTACATAGTCCAAGAGCCCGTTAGTTAACCTTGAAGTCCAAGTGCCCACTAGGTAACTTACATAGTCCAAGTGCCCGCTAGGTTACTTGCATATTCCAAGTGCCCGTTCGTTAACCTAGATAGTCCAAGTGCCCACTAGGTAATCTACATAGTCCAAGTGCCCGCTAGGTAACCTAGATAGTCCAAGTGCCCGCTAGGTAACCTACATAATCCAAGGGCCCGCTAGTTAACCTACATAGTCCAAGGGCTCACTTGTTAACTTTGATAGTCCAAGTGCCCGCTAGATAACCTAGATCGTACAAGTGCCTGCTCGTTAACCTACTTAGTCCAAGGGCCCACTAGTTAACCTAGATAGTCCAAGTGTCCTCTAGTTAACATACATAGTCCAAGTACCCGCTAGAAACCTAGGTAATCCAAGGGCCCGCTAGTTAACCTACATAGTCTAAGGGCTCACTTGTTAACTTTGATATTCCAAGTGCCCGCTAGTTAACCTACATCATCCAATTGCCCGCTACTTAACCTAGATTGTGCAAGTGCCTGCAAGTTAACCTACATAGTCCAAGTGCCCACTAGTTAACCTATATACCAAGTGCCTGCTACGTAACCTAGATAGTCCAAGGGCACGCCAGTTAACCTACATAGTCCAAGTGACCGCTAGGCAACCTAGATTGTCCAAGTGCCCGCTAAGGAACTTACATAGTCCAAGTGCACGCTAGTTAACCTAGATAGTCCACGTGCCTCTACTTAACCTAGATAGTCCAAGTGCCTGCTAGGTAACCTACATAGTGCAAGTGTCCGCTAGTTAACCTACATATTCCCAGTGCCCGCTAGTTAACGTAGATAGTCCAAGTGACCGCTAGGGAACGTACAGAGTCCAAGTGCCCGTTTGGTAACCTAGATAGTCCAAGTGCCGGCTAGTTAACCGAGATTGTCCAAGTGCCTGCTAGTTAACCTACATAGTCCATGGGCCCGCTAGTTAACCTACATAGTGCAAGTGTCTGCTAGTTAACCTACATATTCCAAGAGCCCGCTAGTTAACCTACATAATCTAAGTGCCCGTTAGCTAACCTAGATAGTCCAAGGGCCCGCTAGTTGACCTACATAGTCCAAGTGCCAGCTAGGTAACCTAGATAGTACAAGTGCCCGCTAGGGAACCTAGATAGTCCAAGTGCCTGTTAGCTAACCTAGATAGTCCAAGTGGCGGCTAGGTAACCTAGATAGTCCAAGTTCCCTCTAGTTAACCTAGATAGTCCCAGGGCCCTCTAGTTAACCTACATAGTCCAAGTGCCCTCTAGTTAACCTAGATCGTCAAAGTGCCCGCTAGTTAACCTACATAGTCCAAGTGCCCGCTAGGTAACCTAGACTGTCCAAGTACCCGCTAGGTTACCAACATAGTCCAAGTGCCCATTCGTTAATCTAGATAGTCCAAGTGCCCGCTAGGAAACCTACATAATCCAAGGGTCCGCTAGGTAACCTAGATAGTCCAAGTGCCCGCTAGGTAACCTAGAGTCCAAGGACTCGCTAGTTAACCTACATATTCCAAGTGCCCGCTATGTAACTTAGATAGTCAAAGTACCCGTTAGGTAACCTAGATAGTCCAAGTGCCCGCTAGGTAACTTACATTGTCCAAGTTTCCGCTAGGTAACCTAGATAGTCCAAGTGCCCGTTACCTAAACTGGATAGTCCAAGTGCCCCCTAGGAAATCTACATAGTCCAAGAGCCCGTTAGTTAACCTAGAAATCCAAGGGCCCACTAGGTAACTTACATAGTCCAAGTGCCCGCTAGGTTACCTGCATATTCCAAGTACCCGTTCGTTAACCTAGATAGTCCAAGTGCCCACTAGGTAATCTACATAGTCCAAGTGCCCGCTAGGTAACCTATATAGTCCAAGTGCCCGCTAGGTAACCTTCATAGTCCAAGGGCCCACTAGTTAACCTACATAGACCAAGGGCTCACTTGTTAACTTTGATAGTCCAAGTGCCCGCTAGTTAACCTAGATCGTACAAGTGCCTGCTAGTTAACCTACTTAGTCCAAGTGCCCGCTAGGTAACCTAGACTGTCCAAGTGCCCGCTAGGTTACCAACATAGTCCATGTGCCCATTCGTTAATCTAGATAGTCCAAGTGCCCGCTAGGAAACCTACATAATTCAAGGGTCCGCTAGGTAACCTAGATAGACCAAGTGCCCGCTAGGTAACCTAGAGTCCAAGGACTCGCTAGTTAACCTACATATTCCAAGTGCCCGCTATGTAACCTAGATAGTCAAAGTGCCCGTTAGGTCACCTAGATAGTCCAAGTGCCCGCTAGGTAACTTACATTGTCCAAGTTCCCGCTAGGTAACCTAGATAGTCCAAGAGCCCGTTACCTAAACTAGATAGTCCAAGTGCCCGCTAGGAAATCTACATAGTCCAAGAGCCCGTTAGTTAACCTTGAAGTCCAAGTGCCCACTAGGTAACTTACATAGTCCAAGTGCCCGCTAGGTTACTTGCATATTCCAAGTGCCCGTTCGTTAACCTAGATAGTCCATGTGCCCACTAGGTAATCTACATAGTCCAAGTGCCCGCTAGGTAACCTACATAGTCCAAGTGCCCGCTAGTTAACCTACATAGTCCAAGGGCTCACTTGTTAACTTTGATAGTCCAAGTGCCCGCTAGATAACCTAGATCGTACAAGTGCCTGCTCGTTAACCTACTTAGTCCAAGGGCCCACTAGTTAACCTAGATAGTCCAAGTGTCCTCTAGTTAACATACATAGTCCAAGTACCCGCTAGAAACCTAGGTAATCCAAGGGCCCGCTAGTTAACCTACATAGTCTAAGGGCTCACTTGTTAACTTTGATATTCCAAGTGCCCGCTAGTTAACCTACATCATCCAATTGCCCGCTACTTAACCTAGATTGTGCAAGTGCCTGCAAGTTAACCTACATAGTCCAAGTGCCCACTAGTTAACCTATATACCAAGTGCCCGCTACGTAACCTAGATAGTCCAAGGGCACGCCAGTTAACCTACATAGTCCAAGTGACCGCTACGCAACCTAGATTGTCCAAGTGCCCGCTAAGGAACTTACATAGTCCAAGTGCACGCTAGTTAACCTAGATAGTCCACGTGCCCGCTACTTAACCTAGATAGTCCAAGTGCCTGCTAGGTAACCTACATAGTGCAAGTGTCCGCTAGTTAACCTACATATTCCCAGTGCCCGTTAGTTAACGTAGATAGTCCAAGTGACCGCTAGGGAACGTACAGAGTCCAAGTGCCCGTTTGGTAACCTAGATAGTCCAAGTGCCGGCTAGTTAACCGAGATTGTCCAAGTGCCTGCTAGTTAACATACATAGTCCATGGGCCCGCTAGTTAACCTACATAGTGCAAGTGTCTGCTAGTTAACCTACATATTCCAAGAGCCCTCTAGTTAACCTACATAATCTAAGTGCCCGTTAGCTAACCTAGATAGTCCAAGGGCCCGCTAGTTGACCTACATAGTCCAAGTGCCAGCTAGGTAACCTAGATAGTACAAGTGCCCGCTAGGGAACCTAGATAGTCCAAGTGCCTGTTAGCTAACCTAGATAGTCCAAGTGGCGGCTAGGTAACCTAGATAGTCCAAGTGCCCTCTAGTTAACCGAGATAGTCCCAGGGCCCTCTAGTTAACCTACATAGTCCAAGTGCCCTCTAGTTAACCTAGATCGTCAAAGTGCCCGCTAGTTAACCTACATAGTCCAAGTGCCCGCTAGGTAACCTAGACTGTCCAAGTACCCGCTAGGTTACCAACATAGTCCAAGTGCCCATTCGTTAATCTAGATAGTCCAAGTGCCCGCTAGGAAACCTACATAATCCAAGGGTCCGCTAGGTAACCTAGATAGTCCAAGTACCCGCTAGGTAACCTAGAGTCCAAGGACTCGCTAGTTAACCTACATATTCCAAGTGCCCGCTATGTAACTTAGATAGTCAAAGTACTCGTTTGGTAACCTAGATAGTCCAAGTGCCCGCTAGGTAACTTACATTGTCCAAGTTTCCGCTAGGTTACCTACATAGTCCAAGTGCCCGTTACCTAAACTAGATAGTCCAAGTGCCCGCTAGGAAATCTACATAGTCCAAGAGCCCGTTAGTTAACCTAGAAGTCCAAGGGCCCACTAGGTAACTTACATAGTCCAAGTGCCCGCTAGGTTACCTGCATATTCCAAGTACCCGTTCGTTAACCTAGATAGTCCAAGTGCCCACTAGGTAATCTACATAGTCCAAGTGCCCGCTAGGTAACCTATATAGTCCAAGTGCCCGCTAGGTAACCTTCATAGTACAAGGGCCCACTAGTTAACCTACATAGACCAAGGGCTCACTTGTTAACTTTGATAGTCCAAGTGCCCGCTAGTTAACCTAGATCGTACAAGTGCCTGCTAGTTAACCTACTTAGTCCAAGGGCCCACTAGTTAACCTAGATAGTCCAAGTGTCTTCTAGTTAACATACATAGTCCAAGCACCCGCTAGGTAACCTAGGTAGTCCAAGGGCCCGCTAGTTAACCTACATAGTCTAAGGCCTCACTTGTTAACTTTGATAGTCCAAGTGCCCGCTAGTTAACCTACATTATCCAAGTGCCCGCTACTTAACCTAGATTGTGCAAGTGCCTGCTAGTTAACCAACATAGTCCAAGTACCCACTAGTTAACCTATATACCAAGTGCCCGCTACGTAACCTAGATAGTTCAAGGGCACGCCAGTTAACCTACATAGTAGAAGGGCCCGCTAGTTAACCTACATAGTACAAGTGCCTGCTAGGTATCCTAGACAGTTCAAGTGACCACTACGTTACCTACATAGTCCAAGTGCCTCTTCGTTAACATCATAGTCCAAGTGCCCGCTAGGTAACCTATATAGTCCAAGTGTCCTCTATTTAACCTACATAGTCCAAGTACCCGCTAGTTAACCTAGATAGTCCAAGTGCTCACTACTTAACCTAGATAGTCCAAGTGCCCGCTAGTTAACCTAGATAGACCAAGTGCCCGCTAGGGAACCTCCCTAGTCCAAGTGCCCGATAGGGAACCTACATAGTCCAAGTGCCTGCTAGTTAACATAGATAGTCCAAGTACCCGCTAGGAAACGTACACAGTCCAAGTGCCCGCTAGTTAACGTACATAGTCAAAATGCCCGCTAGGTAACCTACATAGTCCAAGTGCCCGCTAGGGAACGTACATAGTCCAAGTGCCTGCTAGGTAACCTAGATAGTCCAAGTGCCCATTAGTTAACCTACATAGTCCAAGGTCCCCCTAGGTAACCTTGATAGTCCAAAGGCCCGCTAGGTAACCTACATTGTCCTAGCGCCCCCTAGTTAACCTACATTCTCCAAGTGTCCGATAGGGAACCTACAAAGTCTAAGTGCCCGCTAGGTTATCTATATAGTCCAAATGCCCGCTAGGGAACCTACATAGTCCAAGTGCCCGCTAGGTAACCTAGATAGTCCAAGTGCCCTCTAGTTAACCTAGATCGTCCAACTGCCCGCTAGTTAACCTACATAGTCCAAGGGCCGCTAGTTAACCTACATAGCCCATGGTCCGCTAGTTAACCTAGATAGTCCAAGTGCTCGCTAGTTAACCTAGATAGTCCAAATGCCCGCTAGGTAACCTAAGTAGTGCAAATGTCCGATAGGGATCCTACATAGTCCAAGTGCCTGCTAGGTAACCTACATAGTGAAAGTGTCCGCTAGTTAACCTCCATATTCCAAGTGCCTGCTAGTTAACATAGATAGTCCAAGTGCCCGCTAGGGAACGTACATAGTCCAAGTGCCCGCTAGGTAACCTAGATAGTTCAAGTACCCGCTAGTTAACCTAGATCGTCCAAGGGCCCCCTAGTTAGCCTACATATTCCAAGTGCCCGCTAGGTAACCTCCATAGTCCAAGTGCCAGTTCGGTAACCTAGATATTCCAAGTGCCCGCTAGGTAACCTACATAGTCCAAGTGCCCGTTCGGTAACCTAGATAGTCCAAGTGCCCGCTAAGGAACCTACATAGTCCAAGTGCATGCTAGTTAACCTAGATAGTCCAAGTGCCCGCTAGTTAACCTAGATAGTCCAAGTGCCTGCTAGTTAACATAGATAGTCCAAGTGACCGCTAGGTAACCTAGATAGTTCAAGTACCCGCTAGTTAACCTAGATCGTCCAAGGGCCCCCTAGTTAACCTACATAGTCCAAGTGCCCGCTAGGTAACCTACATAGTCCAAGTGCCCGTTTGGTAACCTAGATAGTCCAAGTGCCCTTTAGGGAACCTGGATAGTCCAAGGGCCCGCTAGTAAACCTACATAGTCCATGGGCCCGCTAGTTAACCTACATAGTGCAAGTGTCCGCTAGTTAACCTACATATTCCAAGTGCCCGCTAGTTAACCTACATAATCTAAGTGCCCGTTAGCTAACCTAGAGAGTCAATGGGCCCGCTAGTTGACCTACATAGTCCAAGTGCCAGCTAGGTAACCTAGATAGTACCAGTGCCCGCTAGGGAACCTAGATAGTCCAAGTGCCTGTTAGCTAACCTAGATAGTCCAAGTGGCGGCTAGGTACCTAGATAGTCCAAGTGCCCTCTAGTTAACCTAGATAGTCCCAGGGCCCGCTAGTTAACCTACATAGTCCAAGTGCCCGCTAGGTAACCTAGACTGTCCAAGTGCCCGCTAGGTTACCAACATAGTCCATGTGCCCATTCGTTAATCTAGATAGTCCAAGTGCCCGCTAGGAAACCTACATAATTCAAGGGTCCGCTAGGTAACCTACATAGACCAAGTGTCCGCTGGGTAACCTAGAGTCCAAGGACTCGCTAGTTAACCTACATATTCCAAGTGCCCGCTATGTAACCTAGATAGTCAAAGTGCCCGTTAGGTAACCTAGATAGTCCAAGTGCCCGCTAGGTAACTTACATTGTCCAAGTTCCCACTAGGTAACCTAGATAGTCCAAGTGCCCGTTACCTAAACTAGATAGTCCAAGTGCCCGCTAGGAAATCTACATAGTCCAAGAGCCCGTTAGTTAACCTTGAAGTCCAAGTGCCCACTAGGTAACTTACATAGTCCAAGTGCCCGCTAGGTTACTTGCATATTCCAAGTGCCCGTTCGTTAACCTAGATAGTCCAAGTGCCCACTAGGTAATCTACATAGTCCAAGTGCCCGCTAGGTAACCTAGATAGTCCAAGTGCCCGCTAGGTAACCTACATAGTCCAAGTGCCCGCTAGTTAACCTACACAGTCCAAGGGCTCACTTGTTAACTTTGATAGTCCAAGTGCCCGCTAGATAACCTAGATCGTACAAGTGCCTGCTAGTTAACCTACTTAGTCCAAGGGCCCACTAGTTAACCTAGATAGTCCAAGTGTCCTCTAGTTAACATACATAGTCCAAGTACCCGCTAGAAACCTAGGTAATCCAAGGGCCCGCTAGTTAACCTACATAGTCTAAGGGCTCACTTGTTAACTTTGATATTCCAAGTGCCCGCTAGTTAACCTACATCATCCAATTGCCCGCTACTTTACCTAGATTGTGCAAGTGCCTGCAAGTTAACCTACATAGTCCTAGTGCCCACTAGTTAACCTATATACCAAGTGCCCGCTACGTAACCTAGATAGTCCAAGGGCACGCCAGTTAACCTACATAGTCCAAGTGACCGCTAGGCAACCTAGATTGTCCAAGTGCCCGCTAAGGAACTTACATAGTCCAAGTGCACGCTAGTTAACCTAGATAGTCCACGTGCCCGCTACTTAACCTAGATAGTCCAAGTGCCTGCTAGGTAACCTACATAGTGAAGTGTCCGCTAGTTAACCTACGTATTCCAAGTGCCCGCTAGTTAACGTAGATAGTCCAAGTGCCCTCTAGTTAACGTAGATAGTCCAAGTGCCCGCTAGTTAACCTACATAATCCATGGGCCCGCTACTTAACCTAGATAGTCCAAGTGCCTGCTAGGTAACCTACATAGTGCAAGTGTCCGCTAGTTAACCTACATATTCCAAGTGCCCGCTAGTTAACGTAGATTGTCCAAGTGCCCGCTAGGTAACCTAGATCGTCCAAGTGCCCGCTAGTTAACCTAGATTGTCCAAGTGCCTGCTAGTTAACCTACATAGTCCAAGGGCCCACTAGTTAACCTAGATAGTCCAAGTGTCCTCTAGTTAACCTACATAGTCCAAGTGCCCGCTAGTTACTCTATATACCAAGTGCCCGCTACGTAACCTAGATAGTCCAAGGGCACACTAGTTAACCTACATAGTCCAAGTGCCCGCTAGGCAACCTAGATAGTCCAAGTGCCCGCTAAGGAACCTACATAGTCCAAGTGCACGCTAGTTAACCTAGATAGTCCAAGTGCATGCTAGGACACGTACATAGTCCAAGTGCCCGCTAGGTAACCTAGATAGTGAAAGTGCCCGCTAGTTAACCTAGATCGTCCAAGGGCCCCCTAGTTAGCCTACATAGTCCACGTGCCTGTTCGGTAACCTAGATAGTCCAAGTGCCCTTTAGGGAACCTAGATATTCCAAGGACCCGCTAGTAAACCTACATAGTCCATTGGCCCGCTAGTTAACCTACATAGTACAAGTGTCCGCTAGTTAACCTACATATTCCAAGTGCCTCCTAGTTAACCTACATAATCTAAGTGCCCGTTAGCTAACCTAGAGAGTCCAAGGGCCCGCTAGTTGACCTACATAGTCCAAGTGCCTGCTAGGTAACCTAGATAGTACAAGTGCACGCAAGGGAATCTAGATAGTCCAAATGCCTATTAGCTAACCTAGATAGTCCAAGTGGCGGCTAGGTAACCTACATAGTCCAAGTGCCCGTTCGTTAAAATAGATAATCCAAGTGCCCGCTAGGTAACCTAGACAGTCCATGTGCCCGCTAGTTAACCTACATAGTCCATGTGCCCGATAGGGAACCTACATAATCCAAGTGCCCGCTAGGGAACCTACATAGTCCAAGTGCCCGTTAGTTAACCTAGATATTCAAAGTGCCTGCTAGGTAACCTAGATAGTCCAAGTGACCGCTAGGTAACCTTCAATGTCTAAGTGCCCTCTAGGTTATCTATATAGTCCAAATGCCCGCTAGGGAACCTACATAGTCCAAGAGCCCACTAGGTAACTTAGATAGTGCAATTGCCCGCTAGTTAACCTAGATAGTTCAAGTACCCTCTAGGTAACCTAGATCGTCCAAGGGCCCCGTAGTTAGCCTATATAGTTCAAGTGCCCGCTAGGTAAGCTACATAGTCCAAGTGCCCGTTCGGTAACCTAGATAGTCCAAGTGCACTTTAGGGAACCTAGATAGTCCAAGGGCCCGCTAGTAAACCTACATAGTCCATTGGCCCGCTAGTTAACCTACATAGTGCAAGTGTCCACTAGTTAACCTACATATTCCAAGTGCCCGCTAGTTAACGTATATAGTCCAAGTGCCCGCTAGTTAACCTACATAATTCATGGGCCCGCTAGTTAACCTAGATAGTCCAAGTGGCTGCTAGGTAACCTACATAGTGCAAGTGTCGGCTATTTAACCTACATATTCCAAGTGCCCGCTAGTTAACGTAGATAGTCCAAGTGCCCGCTAGGGAACGTACAGAGTCCAAGTGCCCGCTAGGTAACCTAGATCGTCCAAGTGCCCGCTTGTTAACCTAGATTGTCCAAGTGCCTGCTAGTTAACCTACATAGTCCAAGGGCCCACTAGTTAACCTAGATAGTCCAAGTGTCCTCAAGTTAACCTACATAGTCCAAGTGCCCGCTAGTTAACCTATATACCAAGTGCCCGCTACTTAACCTAGATTTTCCAAGGGAACGGTAGTTAACCTACATAGTCCAAGTGCCCGCTAGGCAACCTAGATAGTCCATGTGCCCGCTAAGGAACCTACATAGTCCAAGTGCACGCTAGTTAACCTAGATAGTCCAAGTGCCTGCTAGGACACTTACATAGTCCAAGTGCCCGCTATGTAACCTAGATAGTGCAAGTGCCTGCTAGTTAACCTACATAGTCCAAGGGCCCACTAGTTAACCTAGATAGTCCAAGTGTCCTCAAGTTAACCTACATAGTCCAAGTGCCCGCTAGTTAACCTATATACCAAGTGCCCGCTACTTAACCTAGATTGTCCAAGGGAACGCTAGTTAACCTACATAGTCCAAGTGACCGCTAGGCAACCTAGATAGTCCAAGTGCCCGCTAAGGAACTTACATAGTCCAAGTGCACGCTAGTTAACCTAGATAGTCCACGTGCCCGCTAATTAACCTAGATAGTCCAAGTGACTGCTAGGTAACCTACATAGTGCAAGTGTCCGCTAGTTAACCTACATATTCCAAGTGACCGCTAGTTAACGTAGATAGTCCAAGTGCCCGCTAGTTAACCTACATAATCCATGGGCCCGCTAGTTTACCTAGATAGTCCAAGTGCCTGCTAGGTAACCTACATAGTGCAAGTGTCCTCTAGTTAACCTACATATTCCAAGTGCCCGCTAGTTAACGTAGATAGTCCAAGTGCCCGCTAGGGAACGTACAGAGTCCAAGTGCCCGCTAGGTAACCTAGATCGTCCAAGTGCCCGCTAGTTAACCTAGATAGTCCAAGTGCCTGCTAGTAAACCTACATAATCCATGGGACCGCTAGTTAACCTACATAGTGCAAGGGCCCGCTAGTTAACCTAGATCGTGCAAGTGTCCGCTAGTTAACCTACATAGTCCAAGTGCCCGCTAGTGATCCTTCATAATCCAAGTGCCTGCTAGGTAACCTAGATAGTCCAAGTGCCCGCTAGTTAACCTAGATAGTCCTAGTGCCCGTTAGTTAACCTAGATAGTCTAAGTGCCCACTGGGGGACGTACATAGTCCAAGTGCCCGCTAGGTTACCTACATATTCCAAGTGCCCGCTAGTTAACGTAGATAGTCCAAGTGCCCACCATGGAACGTACAGAGTCCAAGCGCCCACTAGGTAACCTACATAGTCCAAGTTCCCGCTTGGTAACCTAAATATTCCAAATGCCCATTAGGGAAACTACATAATCCAAGTGGCCGCTAGTTAACCTAGATAGTCTAAGTGCCTGCTAGTAAACCTACATAATCCATGGCCCCGCTAGTTAACCTACATAGTGCAAGGGCCCGCTAGTTAATCTAGGTCGTGCAAGTGTCCGCTAGTTAACCTACATAGTCCAATTGCCCGCTAGTTAACCTAGATAGTCCAAGTGCCCGCTAGGGATCATTCATAATCCAAGTGCCTGCTAGGTAACCTAGATAGTCCAAGTGCTCGCTAGTTAACCTAGATAGTCCAAGTACCCGCTAGGTAACCTAAGTAGTCCAAATGTCCTTAGGGATCCTACATAGTCCAAGTGCCAGCTAGGTAACCTACATAGTCCAAGGGCCCGTTCATTAACCTAGATAGCCCAACTGCCCGCTAGGTAACCTAGACTGTCCAAGTGCCCGCTAGGTTACCTACATAGTCCAAGTGCCCGTTCGTTAAACTAGATAGTCCAAGTGCCCGCTAGGAAACCTACATAGTCCAAGGGCCCGCTAGGTAACCTAGATAGTCCATGTGCCCGCTAGGTAACCTGGAGTCCAAGTGCTCGCTAGTTTACCTACATAGTCCAAGTGCCCGCTATGTAACCTAGTTGGTCAAAGTGCCCGTTAGGTAACCTAGATATTCCAAGTGCCTGTTACCTAACCTAGATAGTCCAAGTGCCCACTAGGCAACTTACATAGTCCAAGAGCCCGTTCGTTAACCTAGAAGTCCAAGTGCCCGCTAGGTAACCTAGATAGTCCAAGTGCCCGCTAGGTTACCTGCATATTCCAAGTGCCCGTTCGTTAACCTAGATAGTCCAAGTGCCCACTAGGTAACCTACATAGTCCAAGTGCCCGCTATGTAACCTATATAGTCCAAGTGCCCGCTAGGTAACATAGATAGTCCAAGGACCCGCTAGTTAACCTACATAGTCCAAGGGCTCACTTGTTAACTTTGATAGTCCAGCTGCCCGCAAGTTAACCTAGATCGTCCAAGTGCCTGCAAGTTAACCTACATTGTCCAAGGGCCCACTAGTTAACCTAGATAGTCCAAGTGTCCTCTAGTTAACCTACATAGTCCAAGTGCCCGCTAGTTTACCTATATACCAAGTGCCCGCTACTTAACCTAGATAGTCCAAGGGCACGCTAGTTAACCTACATAGTCCAAGTGCCCGCTAGGCAACCTAGATAGTCCAAGTGCCCGCTAAGGAACCTACATAGTCCAAGTGCATGCTAGTTAACCTAGATAGTCCAAGTGCCCTCTAGTTAACCTAGATAGTCCAAGTGCCTGCTAGGTAACCTACATAGTGAAAGTGTCCGCTAGTTAACCTCCATATTCCAAGTGCCTGCTAGTTAACATAGATAGTCCAAGTGCCCGCTAGTGAACGTACATAGTCCAAGTACCCGCTAGGTAACCTAGATCGTCCAAGGGCCCCCTAGTTAGCCTACATAGTCCAAGTGCCCGTTAGGTAACCTCCATAGTCCAAGTGCCAGTTCGGTAACCTAGATAGTCCAAGTGCCCGCTAGGTAACCTACATAGCCCAAGTGCCCGTTAAGTAACCTAGATAGTCCAAGTGCCCGCTAAGGAACCTACATAGTCCAAGTGCATGCTAGTTGACCTAGATAGTCCAAGTGCCCGCTAGTTAACCTAGATAGTCCAAGTGCCTGCTAGTTAACATAGATTATCCAAGTGTCCGCTAGGTAACCTAGATAGTTCAAGTACCTGCTAGTTAAACGAGATCGTCCAAGGGCCCCCTAGTTAGCCTACATAGTCCAAGTGCCCGCTAGGTAACCTACATAGTCCAAGTGCCCGTTCGGTAACCTAGATAGTCCAAGTGCCCTTTAGGGAACCTGGATAGGCCAAGGGCCCGCTAGTAAACCTACATAGTCCATGGCCCGCTAGTTAACCTACATAGTGCAATGTGTCCGCTAGTTAACCTTCATATTCCAAGTGCCCGCTAGTTAACCTACAAAATCTAAGTGCCCGTTAGCTAACCTAGATAGTCCAAGGGCCCACTAGTTGACCTATATAGTCCAAGTGCCAGCTAGGTAACCTAGATAGTACAAGTGCCCGCTAGGGACCTAGATAGTCCAAGTGCCCGTTACCTAAACTAGATAGTCCAAGTGCCCGCTAAGAAATCTACATAGTCCAAGAGCCCGTTAGTTAACCTAGAAATCCAAGTGCCCACTAGGTAACTTACATAGTCCAAGTGCCCGCTAGGTTACCTGCATATTCCAAGTGCCCGTTCGTTAACCTAGATAGTCCAAGTGCCCACTAGGTAATCTACATAGTCCAAGTGGCCGCTAGGTAACCTATATATTCCAAGTGCCCGCTAGGTAACCTACATAGTCCAAGGGCCCGCTAGTTAACCTACATAGTCCAAGGGCTCACTTGTTAACTTTGATAGTCCAAGTGCCCGCTAGTTAACCTAGATCGTATAAGTGCCTGCTAGTTAACCTACTTAGTCCAAGGGCCCACTAGTTAACCTAGATAGTCCAAGTGTCCTCTAGTTAACATACATAGTCCAAGTACCCGCTAGGTAACCTAGGTAATCCAAGGGCCCGCTAGTTAACCTACATAGTCTAAGGGCTCACTTGTTAACTTTGATAGTCCAAGTGCCCGCTAGTTAACCTAGATCATCCAAGTGCCCGCTACTTAACCTAGATTGTGCAAGTGCCTGCTAGTTAACCTACATAGTCCATATGCACACTAGTTAACCTATATACTAGGTGCCCGCTACGAAACCTAGATAGTCCAAGGGCAAGCCAGTTAACCTACATAGTCCAAGTGACCGCTAGGCAACCTAGATAGTCCAAGTGCCCGCTAAGGATCTTACATAGTCCAAGTGCACGCTAGTTAACCTAGATAGTCCACGTGCCCGCTAATTAACCTAGATAGTCCAAGTGACTGCTAGGTAACCTACATAGTGCAAGTGTCCGCTAGTTAACCTACATATTCCAAGTGACCGCTAGTTAACGTAGATAGTCCAAGTGCCCGCTAGTTAACCTACATAATCCATGGGCCCGCTAGTTTACCTAGATAGTCCAAGTGCCTGCTAGGTAACCTACATAGTGCAAGTGTCCTCTAGTTAACCTACATATTCCAAGTGCCCGCTAGTTAACGTAGATAGTCCAAGTGCCCGCTAGGGAACGTACAGAGTCCAAGTGCCCGCTAGGTAACCTAGATCGTCCAAGTGCCCGCTAGTTAACCTAGATTGTCCAAGTGCCTGCTAGTTAACCTACATAGTCCATGGGCCCGCTAGTTAACCTACATAGTGCAAGTGTCCGCTAGTTAACCTACATATTCCAAGTGCCCGCTAGTTAACCTACATAATCTAAGTGCCCGTTAGCTAACCTAGAGGGTCCAAGGGCCCGCTAGTTGACCTACATAGTCCAAGTGCCAGCTAGGTAACCTAGATAGTACAAGTGCCCGCTAGGGAACCTAGATAGTCCAAGTGCCTGTTAGCTAACCTAGATAGTCCAAGTGGCGGCTAGGTACCTAGATAGTCCAAGTGTCCTCTAGTTAACCTAGATAGTCCCAGGGTCCGCTAGTTAACCTACATAGTCCAAGTGCCCTCTAGTTAACCTAGATCGTCAAAGTGCCCGCTAGTTAACCTACATAGTCCAAGTGCCCGCTAGGTAACCTAGACTGTCCAAGTGCCCGCTAGGTTACCAACATAGTCCAAGTGCCCATTCATTAATCTAGATAGTCCAAGTGCCCGCTAGGAAACCTACATAATTCAAGGGTCTGCTAGGTAACCTAGATAGTCCAAGTGCCCGCTAGGTAACCTAGAGTCCAAGGACTCGCTAGTTAACCTACATATTCCAAGTGCCCGCTATGTAACCTAGATAGTCAAAGTGCCCGTTAGGTAACCTAGATAGTCCAAATGCCCGCTAGGTAACTTACATTGTCCAAGTTCCCACTAGGTAACCTAGATAGTCCAAGTGCCCGTTACCTAAACTAGATAGTCCAAGTGCCCTCTAAGAAATCTACATAGTCCAAGAGCCCGTTAGTTAACCTAGATGTCCAAGTGCCCACTAGGTAACTTACATAGTCCAAGTGCCCGCTAGGTTACCTGCATATTCCAAGTGCCCGTTCGTTAACCTAGATAGTCCAAGTGCCCACTAGGTAATCTACATAGTCCAAGTGCCCGCTTGGTAACCTATATATTCCAAGTTCCCGCTAGGTAACCTACATAGTCCAAGGGCCCGCTAGTTAACCTACATAGTCCAAGGGCTCACTTGTTAACTTTTATAGTCCAAGTGCCCGCTAGTTAACCTAGATCGTACAAGTGCCTCCTAGTTAACCTACTTAGTCCAAGGGCCCACTAGTTAACCTAGATAGTCCAAGTGTCCTCTAGTTAACATACATAGTCCAAGTACCCGCTAGTTAACCTAGGTAATCCAAGGGCCCGCTAGTTAACCTACATAGTCTAAGGGCTCACTTGTTAACTTTGATAGTCCAAGTGCCCGCTAGTTAACCTACATCATCCAAGTGCCCGCTACTTAACCTAGATTGTGCAAGTGCCTGCTAGTTAACCTACATAGTCCAAGTGCCTTCTAGGGAGCCTACATAGTCCACGTGACCGCTAGGGAACCTACATAGTCCAAGTGCCCGTTAGGGAACCTACATAGTCCAAGTGTCCGCTAGTTAACCTACATATTCCAAGTGCCCGCTAGTTAACGTATATAGTCCAAGTGCCCGCTAGTTAACCTACATAATTCATGGGCCCGCTAGTTAACCTAGATAGTCCAAGTGGCTGCTAGGTAACCTACATAGTGCAAGTGTCGGCTATTTAACCTACATATTCCAAGTGCCCGCTAGTTAACGTAGATAGTCCAAGTGCCCGCTAGGGAACGTACAGAGTCCAAGTGCCCGCTAGGTAACCTAGATCGTCCAAGTGCCCGCTAGTTAACCTAGATTGTCCAAGTGCCTGCTAGTTAACCTACATAGTCCAAGGGCCCACTAGTTAACCTAGATAGTCCAAGTGTCCTCAAGTTAACCTACATAGTCCAAGTGCCCGCTAGTTAACCTATATACCAAGTGCCCGCTACTTAACCTAGATTGTCCAAGGGAACGGTAGTTAACCTACATAGTCCAAGTGCCCGCTAGGCAACCTAGATAGTCCATGTGCCTGCTAAGGAACCTACATAGTCCAAGTGCACGCTAGTTAACCTAGATAGTCCAAGTGCCTGCTAGGACACTTACATAGTCCAAGTGCCCGCTATGTAACCTAGATAGTGCAAGTGCCTGCTAGTTAACCTACATAGTCCAAGGGCCCACTAGTTAACCTAGATAGTCCAAGTGTCCTCAAGTTAACCTACATAGTCCAAGTGCCCGCTAGTTAACCTATATACCAAGTGCCCGCTACTTAACCTAGATTGTCCAAGGGAACGCTAGTTAACCTACATAGTCCAAGTGACCGCTAGGCAACCTAGATAGTCCAAGTGCCCGCTAAGGAACTTACATAGTCCAAGTGCACGCTAGTTAACCTAGATAGTCCACGTGCCCGCTAATTAACCTAGATAGTCCAAGTGACTGCTAGGTAACCTACATAGTGCAAGTGTCCGCTAGTTAACCTACATATTCCAAGTGACCGCTAGTTAACGTAGATAGTCCAAGTGCCCGCTAGTTAACCTACATAATCCATGGGCCCGCTAGTTTACCTAGATAGTCCAAGTGCCTGCTAGGTAACCTACATAGTGCAAGTGTCCTCTAGTTAACCTACATATTCCAAGTGCCCGCTAGTTAACGTAGATAGTCCAAGTGCCCGCTAGGGAACGTACAGAGTCCAAGTGCCCGCTAGGTAACCTAGATCGTCCAAGTGCCCGCTAGTTAACCTGGATAGTCCAAGTGCCTGCTAGTAAACCTACATAATCCATGGGACCGCTAGTTAACCTACATAGTGCAAGGGCCCGCTAGTTAACCTAGATCGTGCAAGTGTCCGCTAGTTAACCTACATAGTCCAAGTGCCCGCTAGTGATCCTTCATAATCCAAGTGCCTGCTAGGTAACCTAGATAGTCCAAGTGCCCGCTAGTTAACCTAGATAGTCCTAGTGCCCGTTAGTTAACCTAGATAGTCTAAGTGCCCACTAGGGGACGTACATAGTCCAAGTGCCCGCTAGGTTACCTACATATTCCAAGTGCCCGCTAGTTAACGTAGATAGTCCAAGTGCCCACCATGGAACGTACAGAGTCCAAGCGCCCACTCGGTAACCTACATAGTCCAAGTTCCCGCTTGGTAACCTAAATATTCCAAATGCCCATTAGGGAAACTACATAATCCAAGTGGCCGCTAGTTAACCTAGATAGTCTAAGTGCCTGCTAGTAAACCTACATAATCCATGGCCCCGCTAGTTAACCTACATAGTGCAAGGGCCCGCTAGTTAATCTAGGTCGTGCAAGTGTCCGCTAGTTAACCTACATAGTCCAATTGCCCGCTAGTTAACCTAGATAGTCCAAGTGCCCGCTAGGGATCATTCATAATCCAAGTGCCTGCTAGGTAACCTAGATAGTCCAAGTGCTCGCTAGTTAACCTAGATAGTCCAAGTACCCGCTAGGTAACCTAAGTAGTCCAAATGTCCTTAGGGATCCTACATAGTCCAAGTGCCAGCTAGGTAAACTACATAGTCCAAGGGCCCGTTCGTTAACCTAGATAGCCCAACTGCCCGCTAGGTAACCTAGACTGTCCAAGTGCCCGCTAGGTTACCTACATAGTCCAAGTGCCCGTTCGTTAAACTAGATAGTCCAAGTGCCCGCTAGGAAACCTACATAGTCCAAGGGCCCGCTAGGTAACCTAGATAGTCCATGTGCCCGCTAGGTAACCTAGAGTCCAAGTGCTCGCTAGTTTACCTACATAGTCCAAGTGCCCGCTATGTAACCTTGTTGGTCAAAGTGCCCGTTAGGTAACCTAGATATTCCAAGTGCCCGTTACCTAACCTAGATAGTCCAAGTGCCCACTAGGCAACTTACATAGTCCAAGAGCCCTTTCGTTAACCTAGAAGTCCAAGTGCCCGCTAGGTAACCTAGATAGTCCAAGTGCCCTCTAGGTTACCTGCATATTCCAAGTGCCCGTTCGTTAACCTAGATAGTCCAAGTGCCCACTAGGTAACCTACATAGTCCAAGTGCCCGCTATGTAACCTATATAGTCCAAGTGCCCGCTAGGTAACATAGATAGTCCAAGGACCCGCTAGTTAACCTACATAGTCCAAGAGCTCACTTGTTAACTTTGATAGTCCAGCTGCCCGCAAGTTAACCTAGATCGTCCAAGTGCCCGCTAGTTAACCTAGATTGTCCAAGTGCCTGCTAGTTAACCTACATTGTCCAAGGGCCCACTAGTTAACCTAGATAGTCCAAGTGTCCTCTAGTTAACCTACATAGTCCAAGTGCCCGCTAGTTTAACTATATACCAAGTGCCCGCTACTTAACCTAGATAGTCCAAGGGCACGCTAGTTAACCTACATAGTCCAAGTGCCCGCTAGGCAACCTAGATAGTCCAAGTGCCCGCTAAGGAACCTACATAGTCCAAGTGCATGCTAGTTAACCTAGATAGTCCAAGTGCCCTCTAGTTAACCTAGATAGTCCAAGTGCCTGCTAGGTAACCTACATAGTGAAAGTGTCCGCTAGTTAACCTCCATATTCCAAGTGCCTGCTAGTTAACATAGATAGTCCAAGTGCCCGCTAGTGAACGTACATAGTCCAAGTACCCGCTAGGTAACCTCGATCGTCCAAGGGCCCCCTAGTTAGCCTACATAGTCCAAGTGCCCGTTAGGTAACCTCCATAGTCCAAGTGCCACTTCGGTAACCTAGATAGTCCAAGTGCCCGCTAGGTAACCTACATAGCCCAAGTGCCCGTTAAGTAACCTAGATAGTCCAAGTGCCCGCTAAGGAACCTACATAGTCCAAGTGCATGCTAGTTAACCTAGATAGTCCAAGTGCCCGCTAGTTAACCTAGATAGTCCAAGTGCCTGCTAGTTAACATAGATTATCCAAGTGTCCGCTAGGTAACCTAGATAGTTCAAGTACCTGCTAGTTTAACGAGATCGTCCAAGGGTCCCCTAGTTAGCCTACATAGTCCAAGTGCCCGCTAGGTAACCTACATAGTCCAAGTGCCCGTTCGGTAACCTAGATAGTCCAAGTGCCCTTTAGGGAACCTGGATAGTCCAAGGGCCCGCTAGTAAACCTACATAGTCCATGGCCCGCTAGTTAACCTACATAGTGCAATGTGTCCGCTAGTTAACCTTCATATTCCAATTGCCCGCTAGTTAACCTACAAAATCTAAGTGCCCGTTAGCTAACCTAGATAGTCCAAGGGCCCACTAGTTGACCTATATAGTCCAAGTGCCAGCTAGGTAACCTAGATAGTACAAGTGCCCGCTAGGGACCTAGATAGTCCAAGTGCCCGTTACCTAAACTAGATAGTCCAAGTGCCCGCTAAGAAATCTACATAGTCCAAGAGCCCGTTAGTTAACCAAGAAATCCAAGTGCCCACTAGGTAACTTACATAGTCCAAGTGCCCGCTAGGTTACCTGCATATTCCAAGTGCCCGTTCGTTAACCTAGATAGTCCAAGTGCCCACTAGGTAATCTACATAGTCCAAGTGGCCGCTAGGTAACCTATATATTCCAAGTGCCCGCTAGGTAACCTACATAGTCCAAGGGCCCGCTAGTTAACCTACATAGTCCAAGGGCTCACTTGTTAACTTTGATAGTCCAAGTGCCCGCTAGTTAACCTAGATCGTATAAGTGCCTGCTAGTTAACCGACTTAGTCCAAGGGCCCACTAGTTAACCTAGATAGTCCAAGTGTCCTCTAGTTAACATACATAGTCCAAGTACCCGCTAGGTAACCTAGGTAATCCAAGGGCCCGCTAGTTAACCTACATAGTCTAAGGGCTCACTTGTTAACTTTGATAGTCCAAGTCCCCGCTAGTTAACCTAGATCATCCAAGTGCCCGCTACTTAACCTAGATTATGCAAGTGCCTGCTAGTTAACCTACATAGTCCATATGCACACTAGTTAACCTATATACTAGGTGCCCGCTACGAAACCTAGATAGTCCAAGGGCAAGCAAGTTAACCTACATAGTCCAAGTGACCGCTAGGCAACCTAGATAGTCCAAGTGCCCGCTAAGGAACTTACATAGTCCAAGTGCACGCTAGTTAACCTAGATAGTCCACGTGCCCGCTAATTAACCTAGATAGTCCAAGTGACTGCTAGGTAACCTACATAGTGCAAGTGTCCGCTAGTTAACCTACATATTCCAAGTGACCGCTAGTTAACGTAGATAGTCCAAGTGCCCGCTAGTTAACCTACATAATCCATGGGCCCGCTAGTTTACCTAGATAGTCCAAGTGCCTGCTAGGTAACCTACATAGTGCAAGTGTCCTCTAGTTAACCTACATATTCCAAGTGCCCGCTAGTTAACGTAGATAGTCCAAGTGCCCGCTAGGGAACGTACAGAGTCCAAGTGCCCGCTAGGTAACCTAGATCGTCCAAGTGCCCGCTAGTTAACCTAGATTGTCCAAGTGCCTGCTAGTTAACCTACATAGTCCATGGGCCCGCTAGTTAACCTACATAGTGCAAGTGTCCGCTAGTTAACCTTCATATTCCAAGTGCCCGCTAGTTAACCTACAAAATCTAAGTGCCCGTTAGCTAACCTAGATAGTCCAAGGGCCCACTAGTTGACCTATATAGTCCAAGTGCCAGCTAGGTAACCTAGATAGTACAAGTGCCCGCTAGGGACCTAGATAGTCCAAGTGCCCGTTACCTAAACTAGATAGTCCAAGTGCCCGCTAAGAAATCTACATAGTCCAAGAGCCCGTTAGTTAACCAAGAAATCCAAGTGCCCACTAGGTAACTTACATAGTCCAAGTGCCCGCTAGGTTACCTGCATATTCCAAGTGCCCGTTCGTTAACCTAGATAGTCCAAGTGCCCACTAGTTAACCTAGATAGTCCAAGTGTCCTCTAGTTAACATACATAGTCCAAGTACCCGCTAGGTAACCTAGGTAATCCAAGGGCCCGCTAGTTAACCTACATAGTCTAAGGGCTCACTTGTTAACTTTGATAGTCCAAGTCCCCGCTAGTTAACCTAGATCATCCAAGTGCCCGCTACTTAACCTAGATTTTGCAAGTGCCTGCTAGTTAACCTACATAGTCCATATGCACACTAGTTAACCTATATACTAGGTGCCCGCTACGAAACCTAGATAGTCCAAGGGCAAGCAAGTTAACCTACATAGTCCAAGTGACCGCTAGGCAACCTAGATAGTCCAAGTGCCCGCTAAGGAACTTACATAGTCCAAGTGCACGCTAGTTAACCTAGATAGTCCACGTGCCCGCTAATTAACCTAGATAGTCCAAGTGACTGCTAGGTAACCTACATAGTGCAAGTGTCCGCTAGTTAACCTACATATTCCAAGTGACCGCTAGTTAACGTAGATAGTCCAAGTGCCCGCTAGTTAACCTACATAATCCATGGGCCCGCTAGTTTACCTAGATAGTCCAAGTGCCTGCTAGGTAACCTACATAGTGCAAGTGTCCTCTAGTTAACCTACATATTCCAAGTGCCCGCTAGTTAACGTAGATAGTCCAAGTGCCCGCTAGGGAACGTACAGAGTCCAAGTGCCCGCTAGGTAACCTAGATCGTCCAAGTGCCCGCTAGTTAACCTAGATTGTCCAAGTGCCTGCTAGTTAACCTACATAGTCCATGGGCCCGCTAGTTAACCTACATAGTGCAAGTGTCCGCTAGTTAACCTACATATTCCAAGTGCCCGCTAGTTAACCTACATAATCTAAGTGCCCGTTAGCTAACCTAGAGGGTCCAAGGGCCCGCTAGTTGACCTACGTAGTCCAAGTGCCAGCTAGGTAACCTAGATAGTACAAGTGCCCGCTAGGGAACCTAGATAGTCCAAGTGCCTGTTAGCTAACCTAGATAGTCCAAGTGGCGGCTAGGTACCTAGATAGTCCAAGTGTCCTCTAGTTAAACTAGATAGTCCCAGGGCCCGCTAGTTAACCTACATAGTCCAAGTGCCCTCTAGTTAACCTAGATCGTCAAAGTGCCCGCTAGTTAACCTACATAGTCCAAGTGCCCGCTAGGTAACCTAGACTGTCCAAGTGCCCGCTAGGTTACCAACATAGTCCAAGTGCCCATTCATTAATCTAGATAGTCCAAGTGCCCGCTAGGAAACCTACATAATTCAAGGGTCTGCTAGGTAACCTAGATAGTCCAAGTGCCCGCTAGGTAACCTAGAGTCCAAGGACTCGCTAGTTAACCTACATATTCCAAGTGCCCGCTATGTAACCTAGATAGTCAAAGTGCCCGTTAGGTAACCTAGATAGTCCCAATGCCCGCTAGGTAACTTACATTGTCCAAGTTCCCACTAGGTAAGCTAGATAGTCCAAGTGCCCGTTACCTAAACTAGATAGTCCAAGTGCCCTCTAAGAAATCTACATAGTCCAAGAGCCCGTTAGTTAACCTAGATGTCCAAGTGCCCACTAGGTAACTTACATAGTCCAAGTGCCCGCTAGGTTACCTGCATATTCCAAGTGCCCGTTCGTTAACCTAGATAGTCCAAGTGCCCACTAGGTAATCTACATAGTCCAAGTGCCCGCTTGGTAACCTATATATTCCAAGTTACCGCTAGGTAACCTACATAGTCCAAGGGCCCGCTAGTTAACCTACATAGTCCAAGGGCTCACTTGTTAACTTTTATAGTCCAAGTGCCCGCTAGTTAACCTAGATCGTACAAGTGCCTCCTAGTTAACCTACTTAGTCCAAGGGCCCACTAGTTAACCTAGATAGTCCAAGTGTCCTCTAGTTAACATACATAGTCCAAGTACCCGCTAGTTAACCTAGGTAATCCAAGGGCCCGCTAGTTAACCTACATAGTCTAAGGGCTCACTTGTTAACTTTGATAGTCCAAGTGCCCGCTAGTTAACCTACATCATCCAAGTGCCCGCTACTTAACCTAGATTGTGCAAGTGCCTGCTAGTTAACCTACATAGTCCAAGTGCCTTCTAGGGAGCCTACATAGTCCACGTGACCGCTAGGGAACCTACATAGTCCAAGTGCCCGTTAGGGAACCTACATAGTCCAAGTGTCCGCTAGTTAACCTACATATTCCAAGTGCCCGCTAGTTAACGTATATAGTCCAAGTGCCCGCTAGTTAACCTACATAATTCATGGGCCCACTAGTTAACCTAGATAGTCCAAGTGGCTGCTAGGTAACCTACATAGTGCAAGTGTCGGCTATTTAACCTACATATTCCAAGTGCCCGCTAGTTAACGTAGATAGTCCAAGTGCCCGCTAGGGAACGTACAGAGTCCAAGTGCCCGCTAGGTAACCTAGATCGTCCAAGTGCCCGCTAGTTAACCTAGATTGTCCAAGTGCCTGCTAGTTAACCTACATAGTCCAAGGGCCCACTAGTTAACCTAGATAGTCCAAGTGTCCTCAAGTTAACCTACATAGTCCAAGTGCCCGCTAGTTAACCTATATACCAAGTGCCCCCTACTTAACCTAGATTGTCCAAGGGAACGGTAGTTAACCTACATAGTCCAAGTGCCCGCTAGGCAACCTAGATAGTCCATGTGCCCGCTAAGGAACCTACATAGTCCAAGTGCACGCTAGTTAACCTAGATAGTCCAAGTGCCTGCTAGGACACTTACATAGTCCAAGTGCCCGCTATGTAACCTAGATAGTGCAAGTGCCTGCTAGTTAACCTACATAGTCCAAGGGCCCACTAGTTAACCTAGATAGTCCAAGTGTCCTCAAGTTAACCTACATAGTCCAAGTGCCCGCTAGTTAACCTATATACCAAGTGCCCGCTACTTAACCTAGATTGTCCAAGGGAACGCTAGTTAACCTACATAGTCCAAGTGACCGCTAGGCAACCTAGATAGTCCAAGTGCCCGCTAAGGAACTTACATAGTCCAAGTGCACGCTAGTTAACCTAGATAGTCCACGTGCCCGCTAATTAACCTAGATAGTCCAAGTGACTGCTAGGTAACCTACATAGTGCAAGTGTCCGCTAGTTAACCTACATATTCCAAGTGACCGCTAGTTAACGTAGATAGTCCAAGTGCCCGCTAGTTAACCTACATAATCCATGGGCCCGCTAGTTTACCTAGATAGTCCAAGTGCCTGCTAGGTAACCTACATAGTGCAAGTGTCCTCTAGTTAACCTACATATTCCAAGTGCCCGCTAGTTAACGTAGATAGTCCAAGTGCCCGCTAGGGAACGTACAGAGTCCAAGTGCCCGCTAGGTAACCTAGATCGTCCAAGTGCCCGCTAGTTAACCTAGATAGTCCAAGTGCCTGCTAGTAAACCTACATAATCCATGGGACCGCTAGTTAACCTACATAGTGCAAGGGCCCGCTAGTTAACCTAGATCGTGCAAGTGTCCGCTAGTTAACCTACATAGTCCAAGTGCCCGCTAGTGATCCTTCATAATCCAAGTGCCTGCAAGGTAACCTAGATAGTCCAAGTGCCCGCTAGTTAACCTAGATAGTCCTAGTGCCCGTTAGTTAACCTAGATAGTCTAAGTGCCCACTAGGGGACGTACATAGTCCAAGTGCCCGCTAGGTTACCTACATATTCCAAGTGCCCGCTAGTTAACGTAGATAGTCCAAGTGCCCACCATGGAACGTACAGAGTCCAAGCGCCCACTCGGTAACCTACATAGTCCAAGTTCCCGCTTGGTAACCTAAATATTCCAAATGCCCATTAGGGAAACTACATAATCCAAGTGGCCGCTAGTTAACCTAGATAGTCTAAGTGCCTGCTAGTAAACCTACATAATCCATGGCCCCGCTAGTTAACCTACATAGTGCAAGGGCCCGCTAGTTAATCTAGGTCGTACAAGTGTCCGCTAGTTAACCTACATAGTCCAATTGCCCGCTAGTTAACCTAGATAGTCCAAGTGCCCGCTAGGGATCATTCATAATCCAAGTGCCTGCTAGGTAACCTAGATAGTCCAAGTGCTCGCTAGTTAACCTAGATAGTCCAAGTACCCGCTAGGTAACCTAAGTAGTCCAAATGTCCTTAGGGATCCTACATAGTCCAAGTGCCAGCTAGGTAACCTACATAGTCCAAGGGCCCGTTCGTTAACCTAGATAGCCCAACTGCCCGCTAGGTAACCTAGACTGTCCAAGTGCCCGCTAGGTTACCTACATAGTCCAAGTGCCCGTTAGTTAAACTAGATAGTCCAAGTGCCCGCTAGGAAACCTACATAGTCCAAGGGCCCGCTAGGTAACCTAGATAGTCCATGTGCCCGCTAGGTAACCTAGAGTCCAAGTGCTCGCTAGTTTACCTACATAGTCCAAGTGCCCGCTATGTAACCTAGTTGGTCAAAGTGCCCGTTAGGTAACCTAGATATTCCAAGTGCCCGTTACCTAACCTAGATAGTCCAAGTGCCCACTAGGCAACTTACATAGTCCAAGAGCCCGTTCGTTAACCTAGAAGTCCAAGTGCCCGCTAGGTAACCTAGATAGTCCAAGTGCCCGCTAGGTTACCTGCATATTCCAAGTGCCCGTTCGTTACCTAGATAGTCCAAGTGCCCACTAGGTAACCTACATAGTCCAAGTGCCCGCTATGTAACCTATATAGTCCAAGTGCCCGCTAGGTAACATAGATAGTCCAAGGACCCGCTAGTTAACCTACATAGTCCAAGGGCTCACTTGTTAACTTTGATAGTCCAGCTGCCCGCAAGTTAACCTAGATCGTCCAAGTGCCCGCTAGTTAACCTAGATTGTCCAAGTGCCTGCTAGTTAACCTACATTGTCCAAGGGCCCACTAGTTAACCTAGATAGTCCAAGTGTCCTCTAGTTAACCTACATAGTCCAAGTGCCCGCTAGTTTACCTATATACCAAGTGCCCGCTACTTAACCTAGATAGTCCAAGGGCACGCTAGTTAACTACATAGTCCAAGTGCCCGCTAGGCAACCTAGATAGTCCAAGTGCCCGCTAAGGAACCTACATAGTCCAAGTGCATGCTAGTTAACCTAGATAGTCCAAGTGCCCTCTAGTTAACCTAGATAGTCCAAGTGCCTGCTAGGTAACCTACATAGTGAAAGTGTCCGCTAGTTAACCTCCATATTCCAAGTGCCTGCTAGTTAACATAGATAGTCCAAGTGCCCGCTAGTGAACGTACATAGTCCAAGTACCCGCTAGGTAACCTAGATCGTCCAAGGGCCCCCTAGTTAGCCTACATAGTCCAAGTGCCCGTTAGGTAACCTCCATAGTCCAAGTGCCAGTTCGGTAACCTAGATAGTCCAAGTGCCCGCTAGGTAACCTACATAGCCCAAGTGCCCGTTAAGTAACCTAGATAGTCCAAGTGCCCGCTAAGGAACCTACATAGTCCAAGTGCATGCTAGTTAACCTAGATAGTCCAAGTGCCCGCTAGTTAACCTAGATAGTCCAAGTGCCTGCTAGTTAACATAGATTATCCAAGTGTCCGCTAGGTAACCTAGATAGTTCAAGTACCTGCTAGTTAAACGAGATCGTCCAAGGGCCCCCTAGTTAGCCTACATAGTCCAAGTGCCCGCTAGGTAACCTACATAGTCCAAGTGCCCGTTCGGTAACCTAGATAGTCCAAGTGCCCTTTAGGGAACCTGGATAGTCCAAGGGCCCGCTAGTAAACCTACATAGTCCATGGCCCGCTAGTTAACCTACATAGTGCAATGTGTCCGCTAGTTAACCTTCATATTCCAAGTGCCCGCTAGTTAACCTACAAAATCTAAGTGCCCGTTAGCTAACCTAGATAGTCCAAGGGCCCACTAGTTGACCTATATAGTCCAAGTGCCAGCTAGGTAACCTAGATAGTACAAGTGCCCGCTAGGGACCTAGATAGTCCAAGTGCCCGTTACCTAAACTAGATAGTCCAAGTGCCCGCTAAGAAATCTACATAGTCCAAGAGCCCGTTAGTTAACCTAGAAATCCAAGTGCCCACTAGGTAACTTACATAGTCCAAGTGCCCGCTAGGTTACCTGCATATTCCAAGTGCCCGTTCGTTAACCTAGATAGTCCAAGTGCCCACTAGGTAATCTACATAGTCCAAGTGGCTGCTAGGTAACCTATATATTCCAAGTGCCCGCTAGGTAACCTACATAGTCCAAGGGCCCGCTAGTTAACCTACATAGTCCAAGGGCTCACTTGTTAACTTTGATAGTCCAAGTGCCCGCTAGTTAACCTAGATCGTATAAGTGCCTGCTAGTTAACCTACTTAGTCCAAGGGCCCACTAGTTAACCTAGATAGTCCAAGTGTCCTCTAGTTAACATACATAGTCCAAGTACCCGCTAGGTAACCTAGGTAATCCAAGGGCCCGCTAGTTAACCTACATAGTCTAAGGGCTCACTTGTTAACTTTGATAGTCCAAGTGCCCGCTAGTTAACCTAGATCATCCAAGTGCCCGCTACTTAACCTAGATTGTGCAAGTGCCTGCTAGTTAACCTACATAGTCCATATGCACACTAGTTAACCTATATACTAGGTGCCCGCTACGAAACCTAGATAGTCCAAGGGCAAGCCAGTTAACCTACATAGTCCAAGTGACCGCTAGGCAACCTAGATAGTCCAAGTGCCCGCTAAGGAACTTACATAGTCCAAGTGCACGCTAGTTAACCTAGATAGTCCACGTGCCCGCTAATTAACCTAGATAGTCCAAGTGACTGCTAGGTAACCTACATAGTGCAAGTGTCCGCTAGTTAACCTACATATTCCAAGTGACCGCTAGTTAACGTAGATAGTCCAAGTGCCCGCTAGTTAACCTACATAATCCATGGGCCCGCTAGTTTACCTAGATAGTCCAAGTGCCTGCTAGGTAACCTACATAGTGCAAGTGTCCTCTAGTTAACCTACATATTCCAAGTGCCCGCTAGTTAACGTAGATAGTCCAAGTGCCCGCTAGGGAACGTACAGAGTCCAAGTGCCCGCTAGGTAACCTAGATCGTCCAAGTGCCCGCTAGTTAACCTAGATTGTCCAAGTGCCTGCTAGTTAACCTACATAGTCCATGGACCCGCTAGTTAACCTACATAGTGCAACTGTCCGCTTGTTAACCTACATAGTCCAAGTACCCGCTAGGTAACCTAGGTAATCCAAGGGCCCGCTAGTTAACCTACATAGTCTAAGGGCTCACTTGTTAACTTTGATAGCCCAACTGCCCGCTAGGTAACCTAGACTGTCCAAGTGCCCGCTAGGTTACCAACATAGTCCAAGTGCCCATTCATTAATCTAGATAGTCCAAGTGCCCGCTAGGAAACCTACATAATTCAAGGGTCTGCTAGGTAACCTAGATAGTCCAAGTGCCCGCTAGGTAACCTAGAGTCCAAGGACTCGCTAGTTAACCTACATATTCCAAGTGCCCGCTATGTAACCTAGATAGTCAAAGTGCCCGTTAGGTAACCTAGATAGTCCAAATGCCCGCTAGGTAACTTACATTGTCCAAGTTCCCGCTAGGTAACCTAGATAGTCCAAGTGCCCGTTACCTAAACTAGATAGTCCAAGTGCCCTCTAAGAAATCTACATAGTCCAAGAGCCCGTTAGTTAACCTAGATGTCCAAGTGCCCACTAGGTAACTTACATAGTCCAAGTGCCCGCTAGGTTACCTGCATATTCCAAGTGCCCGTTCGTTAACCTAGATAGTCCAAGTGCCCACTAGGTAATCTACATAGTCCAAGTGCCCGCTTGGTAACCTATATATTCCAAGTTCCCGCTAGGTAACCTACATAGTCCAAGGGCCCGCTAGTTAACCTACATAGTCCAAGGGCTCACTTGTTAACTTTTATAGTCCAAGTGCCCGCTAGTTAACCTAGATCGTACAAGTGCCTCCTAGTTAACCTACTTAGTCCAAGGGCCCACTAGTTAACCTAGATAGTCCAAGTGTCCTCTAGTTAACATACATAGTCCAAGTACCCGCTAGGTAACCTAGGTAATCCAAGGGCCCGCTAGTTAACCTACATAGTCTAAGGGCTCACTTGTTAACTTTGATAGTCCAAGTGCCCGCTAGTTAACCTACATCATCCAAGTGCCCGCTACTTAACCTAGATTGTGCAAGTGCCTGCTAGTTAACCTACATAGTCCAAGTGCCTTCTAGGGAGCCTACATAGTCCACGAGACCGCTAGGGAACCTACATAGTCCAAGTGCCCGTTAGGGAACCTACATAGTCCAAGTGTCCGCTAGTTAACCTACATATTCCAAGTGCCCGCTAGTTAACGTATATAGTCCAAGTGCCCGCTAGTTAACCTACATAATTCATGGGCCCGCTAGTTAACCTAGATAGTCCAAGTGGCTGCTAGGTAACCTACATAGTGCAAGTGTCGGCTATTTAACCTACATATAGCAAGTGCCCGCTAGTTAACGTAGATAGTCCAAGTGCCCGCTAGGGAACGTACAGAGTCCAAGTGCCCGCTAGGTAACCTAGATTGTCCAAGTGCCCGCTAGTTAACCTAGATTGTCCAAGTGCCTGCTAGTTAACCTACATAGTCCAAGGGCCCACTAGTTAACCTAGATAGTCCAAGTGTCCTCAAGTTAACCTACATAGTCCAAGTGCCCGCTAGTTAACCTATATACCAAGTGCCCGCTACTTAACCTAGATTGTCCAAGGGAACGCTAGTTAACCTACATAGTCCAAGTGACCGCTAGGCAACCTAGATAGTCCAAGTGCCCGCTAAGGAACTTACATAGTCCAAGTGCACGCTAGTTAACCTAGATAGTCCACGTGCCCGCTAATTAACCTAGATAGTCCAAGTGACTGCTAGGTAACCTACATAGTGCAATTGTCCGCTAGTTAACCTACATATTCCAAGTGACCGCTAGTTAACGTAGATAGTCCATGTGCCCGCTAGTTAACCTACATAATCCATGGGCCCGCTAGTTTACCTAGATAGTCCAAGTGCCTGCTAGGTAACCTACATAGTGCAAGTGTCCTCTAGTTAACCTACATATTCCAAGTGCCCGCTAGTTAACGTAGATAGTCCAAGTGCCCGCTAGGGAACGTACAGAGTCCAAGTGCCCGCTAGGTAACCTAGATCGTCCAAGTGCCCGCTAGTTAACCTAGATAGTCCAAGTGCCTGCTAGTAAACCTACATAATCCATGGGACCGCTAGTTAACCTACATAGTGCAAGGGCCCGCTAGTTAACCTAGATCGTGCAAGTGTCCGCTAGTTAACCTACATAGTCCAAGTGCCCGCTAGTGATCCTTCATAATCCAAGTGCCTGCTAGGTAACCTAGATAGTCCAAGTGCCCGCTAGTTAACCTAGATAGTCCTAGTGCCCGTTAGTTAACCTAGATAGTCTAAGTGCCCACTAGGGGATGTACATAGTCCAAGTGCCCGCTAGGTTACCTACATATTCCAAGTGCCCGCTAGTTAACGTAGATAGTCCAAGTGCCCACCATGGAACGTACAGAGTCCAAGCGCCCACTAGGTAACCTACATAGTCCAAGTTCCCGCTTGGTAACCTAAATATTCCAAATGCCCATTAGGGAAACTACATAATCCAAGTGGCCGCTAGTTAACCTAGATAGTCTAAGTGCCTGCTAGTAAACCTACATAATCCATGGCCCCGCTAGTTAACCTACATAGTGCAAGGGCCCGCTAGTTAATCTAGGTCGTGCAAGTGTCCGCTAGTTAACCTACATAGTCCAATTGCCCGCTAGTTAACCTAGATAGTCCAAGTGCCCGCTAGGGATCATTCATAATCCAAGTGCCTGCTAGGTAACCTAGATAGTCCAAGTGCTCGCTAGTTAACCTAGATAGTCCAAGTACCCGCTAGGTAACCTAAGTAGTCCAAATGTCCTTAGGGATCCTACATAGTCCAAGTGCCAGCTAGGTAACCTACATAGTCCAAGGGCCCGTTCGTTAACCTAGATAGCCCAACTGCCCGCTAGGTAACCTAGACTGTCCAAGTGCCCGCTAGGTTACCTACATAGTCCAAGTGCCCGTTCGTTAAACTAGATAGTCCAAGTGCCCGCTAGGAAACCTACATAGTCCAAGGGCCCGCTAGGTAACCTAGATAGTCCATGTGCCCGCTAGGTAACCTAGAGTCCAAGTGCTCGCTAGTTTACCTACATAGTCCAAGTGCCCGCTATGTAACCTAGTTGGTCAAAGTGCCCGTTAGGTAACCTAGATATTCCAAGTGCCCGTTACCTAACCTAGATAGTCCAAGTGCCCACTAGGCAACTTACATAGTCCAAGAGCCCGTTCGTTAACCTAGAAGTCCAAGTGCCCGCTAGGTAACCTAGATAGTCCAAGTGCCCGCTAGGTTACCTGCATATTCCAAGTGCCCGTTCGTTAACCTAGATAGTCCAAGTGCCCACTAGGTAACCTACATAGTCCAAGTGCCCGCTATGTAACCTATATAGTCCAAGTGCCCGCTAGGTAACATAGATAGTCCAAGGACCCGCTAGTTAACCTACATAGTCCAAGGGCTCACTTGTTAACTTTGATAGTCCAGCTGCCCGCAAGTTAACCTAGATCGTCCAAGTGCCCGCTAGTTAACCTAGATTGTCCAAGTGCCTGCTAGTTAACCTACATTGTCCAAGGGCCCACTAGTTAACCTAGATAGTCCAAGTGTCCTCTAGTTAACCTACATAGTCCAAGTGCCCGCTAGTTTACCTATATACCAAGTGCCCGCTACTTAACCTAGATAGTCCAAGGGCACGCTAGTTAACCTACATAGTCCAAGTGCCCGCTAGGCAACCTAGATAGTCCAAGTGCCCGCTAAGGAACCTACATAGTCCAAGTGCATGCTAGTTAACCTAGATAGTCCAAGTGCCCTCTAGTTAACCTAGATAGTCCAAGTGCCTGCTAGGTAACCTACATAGTGAAAGTGTCCGCTAGTTAACCTCCATATTCCAAGTGCCTGCTAGTTAACATAGATAGTCCAAGTGCCCGCTAGTGAACGTACATAGTCCAAGTACCCGCTAGGTAACCTAGATCGTCCAAGGGCCCCCTAGTTAGCCTACATAGTCCAAGTGCCCGTTAGGTAACCTCCATAGTCCAAGTGCCAGTTCGGTAACCTAGATAGTCCAAGTGCCCGCTAGGTAACCTACATAGCCCAAGTGCCCGTTAAGTAACCTAGATAGTCCAAGTGCCCGCTAAGGAACCTACATAGTCCAAGTGCATGCTAGTTAACCTAGATAGTCCAAGTGCCCGCTAGTTAACCTAGATAGTCCAAGTGCCTGCTAGTTAACATAGATTATCCAAGTGTCCGCTAGGTAACCTAGATAGTTCAAGTACCTGCTAGTTAAACGAGATCGTCCAAGGGCCCCCTAGTTAGCCTACATAGTCCAAGTGCCCGCTAGGTAACCTACATAGTCCAAGTGCCCGTTCGGTAACCTAGATAGTCCAAGTGCCCTTTAGGGAACCTGGATAGTCCAAGGGCCCGCTAGTAAACCTACATAGTCCATGGCCCGCTAGTTAACCTACATAGTGCAATGTGTCCGCTAGTTAACCTTCATATTCCAAGTGCCCGCTAGTTAACCTACAAAATCTAAGTGCCCGTTAGCTAACCTAGATAGTCCAAGGGCCCACTAGTTGACCTATATAGTCCAAGTGCCAGCTAGGTAACCTAGATAGTACAAGTGCCCGCTAGGGACCTAGATAGTCCAAGTGCCCGTTACCTAAACTAGATAGTCCAAGTGCCCGCTAAGAAATCTACATAGTCCAAGAGCCCGTTAGTTAACCTAGAAATCCAAGTGCCCACTAGGTAACTTACATAGTCCAAGTGCCCGCTAGGTTACCTGCATATTCCAAGTGCCCGTTCGTTAACCTAGATAGTCCAAGTGCCCACTAGGTAATCTACATAGTCCAAGTGGCTGCTAGGTAACCTATATATTCCAAGTGCCCGCTAGGTAACCTACATAGTCCAAGGGCCCGCTAGTTAACCTACATAGTCCAAGGGCTCACTTGTTAACTTTGATAGTCCAAGTGCCCGCTAGTTAACCTAGATCGTATAAGTGCCTGCTAGTTAACCTACTTAGTCCAAGGGCCCACTAGTTAACCTAGATAGTCCAAGTGTCCTCTAGTTAACATACATAGTCCAAGTACCCGCTAGGTAACCTAGGTAATCCAAGGGCCCGCTAGTTAACCTACATAGTCTAAGGGCTCACTTGTTAACTTTGATAGTCCAAGTGCCCGCTAGTTAACCTAGATCATCCAAGTGCCCGCTACTTAACCTAGATTGTGCAAGTGCCTGCTAGTTAACCTACATAGTCCATATGCACACTAGTTAACCTATATACTAGGTGCCCGCTACGAAACCTAGATAGTCCAAGGGCAAGCCAGTTAACCTACATAGTCCAAGTGACCGCTAGGCAACCTAGATAGTCCAAGTGCCCGCTAAGGAACTTACATAGTCCAAGTGCACGCTAGTTAACCTAGATAGTCCACGTGCCCGCTAATTAACCTAGATAGTCCAAGTGACTGCTAGGTAACCTACATAGTGCAAGTGTCCGCTAGTTAACCTACATATTCCAAGTGACCGCTAGTTAACGTAGATAGTCCAAGTGCCCGCTAGTTAACCTACATAATCCATGGGCCCGCTAGTTTACCTAGATAGTCCAAGTGCCTGCTAGGTAACCTACATAGTGCAAGTGTCCTCTAGTTAACCTACATATTCCAAGTGCCCGCTAGTTAACGTAGATAGTCCAAGTGCCCGCTAGGGAACGTACAGAGTCCAAGTGCCCGCTAGGTAACCTAGATCGTCCAAGTGCCCGCTAGTTAACCTAGATTGTCCAAGTGCCTGCTAGTTAACCTACATAGTCCATGGACCCGCTAGTTAACCTACATAGTGCAACTGTCCGCTTGTTAACCTACATAGTCCAAGTACCCGCTAGGTAACCTAGGTAATCCAAGGGCCCGCTAGTTAACCTACATAGTCTAAGGGCTCACTTGTTAACTTTGATAGCCCAACTGCCCGCTAGGTAACCTAGACTGTCCAAGTGCCCGCTAGGTTACCAACATAGTCCAAGTGCCCATTCATTAATCTAGATAGTCCAAGTGCCCGCTAGGAAACCTACATAATTCAAGGGTCTGCTAGGTAACCTAGATAGTCCAAGTGCCCGCTAGGTAACCTAGAGTCCAAGGACTCGCTAGTTAACCTACATATTCCAAGTGCCCGCTATGTAACCTAGATAGTCAAAGTGCCCGTTAGGTAACCTAGATAGTCCAAATGCCCGCTAGGTAACTTACATTGTCCAAGTTCCCGCTAGGTAACCTAGATAGTCCAAGTGCCCGTTACCTAAACTAGATAGTCCAAGTGCCCTCTAAGAAATCTACATAGTCCAAGAGCCCGATAGTTAACCTAGATGTCCAAGTGCCCACTAGGTAACTTACATAGTCCAAGTGCCCGCTAGGTTACCTGCATATTCCAAGTGCCCGTTCGTTAACCTAGATAGTCCAAGTGCCCACTAGGTAATCTACATAGTCCAAGTGCCCGCTTGGTAACCTATATATTCCAAGTTCCCGCTAGGTAACCTACATAGTCCAAGGGCCCGCTAGTTAACCTACATAGTCCAAGGGCTCACTTGTTAACTTTTATAGTCCAAGTGCCCGCTAGTTAACCTAGATCGTACAAGTGCCTCCTAGTTAACCTACTTAGTCCAAGGGCCCACTAGTTAACCTAGATAGTCCAAGTGTCCTCTAGTTAACATACATAGTCCAAGTACCCGCTAGGTAACCTAGGTAATCCAAGGGCCCGCTAGTTAACCTACATAGTCTAAGGGCTCACTTGTTAACTTTGATAGTCCAAGTGCCCGCTAGTTAACCTACATCATCCAAGTGCCCGCTACTTAACCTAGATTGTGCAAGTGCCTGCTAGTTAACCTACATAGTCCAAGTGCCTTCTAGGGAGCCTACATAGTCCACGAGACCGCTAGGGAACCTACATAGTCCAAGTGCCCGTTAGGGAACCTACATAGTCCAAGTGTCCGCTAGTTAACCTACATATTCCAAGTGCCCGCTAGTTAACGTATATAGTCCAAGTGCCCGCTAGTTAACCTACATAATTCATGGGCCCGCTAGTTAACCTAGATAGTCCAAGTGGCTGCTAGGTAACCTACATAGTGCAAGTGTCGGCTATTTAACCTACATATTCCAAGTGCCCGCTAGTTAACGTAGATAGTCCAAGTGCCCGCTAGGGAACGTACAGAGTCCAAGTGCCCGCTAGGTAACCTAGATCGTCCAAGTGCCCGCTAGTTAACCTAGATTGTCCAAGTGCCTGCTAGTTAACCTACATAGTCCAAGGGCCCACTAGTTAACCTAGATAGTCCAAGTGTCCTCAAGTTAACCTACATAGTCCAAGTGCCCGCTAGTTAACCTATATACCAAGTGCCCGCTACTTAACCTAGATTGTCCAAGGGAACGCTAGTTAACCTACATAGTCCAAGTGCCCGCTGGGCAACCTAGATAGTCCATGTGCCCGCTAAGGAACCTACATAGTCCAAGTGCACGCTAGTTAACCTAGATAGCCCAAGTGCCTGCTAGGACACTTACATAGTCCAAGTGCCCGCTATGTAACCTAGATAGTGCAAGTGCCCGCTAGTTAACCTAGATAGTTCAAGTACCCGCTAGGTAACCTAGATCGTCCAAGGGCCCCCTAGTTAGCCTACATAGTCCACGTGCCTGTTCGGTAACCTAGATAGTCCAAGTGCCCTTTAGGGAACCTAGATAGTCCAAGGACCCGCTAGTAAACCTACATAGTCCATTGGCCCGCTAGTTAACCTACATAGTGCAAGTGTCCGCTAGTTAACCTACGTATTCCAAGTGCCCCCTAGTTAACCTACATAATCTAAGTGCCGGTTAGCTAACCTAGAGAGTCCAAGGGACCGCTAGTTGACCTACATAGTCCAAGTGCCAGCTAGGTAACCTAGATAGTACAAGTGCACGCAAGGGAATCTAGATAGTCCAAATGCCTATTAGCTAACCTAGATAGTCCAAGTGGCGGCTAGGTAACCTACATAGTCCAAGTGCCCGTTCGTTAACCTAGATAATCCAAGTGCCCGCTAGGTAACCTAGACAGTCCATGTGCCCGCTAGTTAACCTACATAGTCCATGTGCCCGATAGGGAACCTACATAATCCAAATGCCCGCTAGGGAACCTACATAGTCCAAGTGCCCGTTAGTTAACCTAGATATTCAAAGTGCCTGCTAGGTAACCTAGATAGTCCAAGTGACCGCTAGGTAACCTACAATGTCTAAGTGCCCTCTAGGTTATCTATATAGTCCAAATGCCCGCTAGGGAACCTACATAGTCCAAGTGCCCACTAGGTAACTTAGATAGTGCAATTGCCCGCTAGTTAACCTAGATAGTTCAAGTACCCTCTAGGTAACCTAGATCGTCCAAGGGCCCCGTAGTTAGCCTATATAGTTCAAGTGCCCGCTAAGTAAGCTAGATAGTCCAAGTGCCCGTTCGGTAACCTAGATAGTCCAAGTGCACTTTAGGGAACCTAGATAGTCCAAGGGCCCGCTAGTAAACCTACATAGTCCATGGACCCGCTAGTTAACCTACATAGTGCAAGTGTCCGCTAGTTAACCTACATATTCCAAGTGCCCGCTAGTTAACCTACATAATCTAAGTGCCCGTTAGCTAACCTAGATAGTCCAAGGGCCCGCTAGTTGACCTACATAGTCCACGTGCCAGCTAGGTAACCTAGAGAGTACAAGTGCCAGATGGGGTACCTAGATAGTCCAAGTGCCTGTTAGCTAACCTAGATAGTCCAAGTGGCAGCTAAGTAACCTACATAGTCCAAGTGCCCGATAGGGAACCTACATAATCCAAGTGCCCGCTAGGTAACCTAGACAGTCCAAGTTCCCGCTAGGCAACCTACATAGTCCAAGTGCCCGTTAGTTAACCTAGATAGTCAAACTGCCTGCTAGGTAACCTAGATAGTCCAAGTGCCCGCTAGGTAACCTAAATAGTCGAAGTTCCCGATTGGTAACCTAAATAGTCCAAATGCCCGCTAGGGAAACTACATAGTCCAAGTGCCCGCTAGTTAACCTAGATAGTCCAAGTGCCTGCTAGTAAACCTACATAATCCATGGGACCGCTAGTTAACCTACATAGTGCAAGGGCCTGCTAGTTAACCTAGATCGTGCAAGTGTCCGCTAGTTAACCTACATAGTCCGAGTGCCCGCTAGTGATCCTTCATAATCCAAGTGCCTGCTAGGTAACCTAGATAGTCCAAGTGCCCGCTAGTTAACCTAGATAGTCCTAGTGCCCGTTAGTTAACCTAGATAGTCCAAGTGCCCACTAGGGGACGTACATAGTCCAAGACCCGCTAGGTTACCTACATAGTCCAAGTGCCCGTTCGTTAACCTAGATAGTCCAAGTGCCCGCTAGGTAACCTACATAGTCCAAGTGCCCTCTAGGTAACCTAGATAGTCCAAGTGTCCGCTAGTTAACCTACATAGTCCAAGTACCCGCTAGTTAACCTAGATAGTCAAAGTGCCCGTTAGGTAACCTAGATAGTCCAAGTGCCCGCTAGGTAACCTACATTGTCCAAGTTCCCGCTAGGTAACCTAGATATTCCAAGTGCCCGTTACCTAACCTAGATAGTCCAAGTGCCCTCTAGGCAACATACATAGTCCAAGTGCCCGTTCGTTATCCTAGAAGTCCAAGTGCCCACTATGTAACCTAGACAGTCCTAGTGCCCGCTAGGTTACCTGCATAGTCCAAGTGCCCGTTCGTTAACCTAGATTGTCCAAGTGCCCGCTAGGGAACCTATATAGTCCAAGTGCTATCTAGGTAACCTAGATAGTCCAAGGGCTCCCTTGTTAACTTTGATAGTCCAAGTGCCCATTAGTTAACCTAGATCGTCCAAGTGCCCGCTAGTTATCCTAGATCATCCAAGTGTCCTCTAGTTAACCTACATAGTCCAAGTGCCCGCTAGGTAACCTAGATAATCCATGTGCCCGCTAGTTAACCTACATAATACAAGTGCCCGCTAGGTAAACTAGATAGTCCAAGTGCCCGTTCCGTAACCTAGATAGTCCAAGTGCCCTTTAGGGAACCTAGATAGTCCAAGGGCCCGCTAGTAAACCTACATAGTGCAAGTGTCCGCTAGTTAACCTACATATTCCAAGTGCCCGCTAGTTAACCTACATAATCTAAGTGCCCGTTAGCTAACCTAGAGAGTCCAAGGGCCTGCTAGTTGACCTACATAGTCCAAGTGCCAGCTAGGTAACCTAGATAGTACAAGTGCCCGCTAGGGAACCTAGATAGTCCAAGTGCCTGTTAGCTAACCTAGATAGAACAAGTGGCGTCTAGGTAACCTACATATTCCAAGTGCCCGTTCGTTAATCTAGATAATCCAAGTTCCCGCTAGGTAACCTAGACAACCCAGTGCACGCTAGTGAACCTACATAGTCCAAGTGCCCGCTAGGGAACCTAGATAGTCCAAGTGTCCTCTAGTTAACCTACATAGTCCAAGTGCCCGTTAGTTACCTAGATAGTCAAAGTGCCTGCTAGGTTACCTAGATAGTCCAAGTGCCCACTAGGTAACCTACATAGTCCAAGTTCCCGCTAGGTAACCTAAATAGTCCAAATGCCCGCTAGGGAAACTACATAGCCTAAGTGCCCGCTAGTTAACCTAGATAGTCCAAGTGCCTGCTAGGTAACCTAGATAGTCCAAGTGCCCGTTTGGTAACCTAGATAGTCCAAGTGCCCTTTAGGGAATCTAGATACTCCAAGGGCCCGCTAGGAAATCTACATAGTGCTCGGGCCTGCTAGTTAACCTACATAGTGCAAGTGTCCGCTAGTTAACCTACATATTCCAAGTGCCCCCTAGTTAACCTACATAATCTAAGTTCCCGTTAACTAACCTATGTAGTCCAAGGGCCCGCTAGTTGACCTACACAGTCCAAGTGCCCCTCTAGTTAACTTGGATAGTCCAAGGGCCTGCTAGTTGACCCACATAGTCCAAGTGCCACCTAGGTAACCTAGATATTACGAGTGCCCGCTAGGGAACCTAGATAGTCCAAGTGCCTGATAGCTAACCTAGATAGTACAAGTGGCGTCTAGGCAACCTACATATTCCAAGTGCCCGTTCGTTAATCTAGATAATCCAAGTTCCCGCTAGGTAACCTAGACAACCCAGTGCCCGCTAGTGAACCTACATAGTCCAAGTGCCCGATAGGGAACCTAGATAGTCCAAGTGTCCTCTAGTTAACCTACATAGTCCAAGTGCCCGTTAGTTACCTAGATAGTCAAAGTGCCTGCTAGGTAACCTAGATAGTCCAAGTGCCCACTAGGTAACCTACATAGTCCAAGTTTCCGCTAGGTAACCTAAATAGTCCAAATGCCCGCTAGGGAAACTACATAGTCTAAGTGCCCGCTAGTTAACCTAGATAGTCCAAGTGCCTGCTAGGTAACCTAGATATTCCAAGTGCCCGTTTGGTAACCTAGATAGTCCATGTGCCCTTTAGGGAACCTAGATAGTCCAAGGGCCCGCTAGGAAATCTACATAGTCCTCGGGCCTGCTAGTTAACCTACATAGTGCAAATGTCCGCTAGTTAACCTACATATTCCAAGTGCCCCCTAGTTAACCTACATAATCTAAGTTCCCGTTAACTAACCTATGTAGTCCAAGGGCCCGCTAGTTGACCTACACAGTCCAAGTGCCCCTATAGTTAACCTAGATAGTCCAAGTGCCTGCTAGGTAACCTACATAGTGCAAGTGTCTGCTAGTTAACCTACATAGTCCAAGTGCCCGTTCATTAACCTAGATAATCCAAGTGCCCGCTAGATAACCTAGACAGTCCAAGTGCCCGCTAGTTAACCTACATAGTCCAAGTGCCCGCTAGGAAACCTACATAGTCCAAGTGCCCGCTAGGCAACCTACATAGTCCAAGTGCCCGTTAGTTAACCTGGATAGTCAAAGTGCCTGCTAGGTAACCTAGATAGTCCAAGTGCCCACTAGGTAACCTACATAGTCCAAGTTCCCGCTTGGTAACCTAAATAGTCCAAATGCCCATTAGGGAAACTACATAATCCAAGTGGCCGCTAGCTAACCTAGATAGTCCAAGTGCCTGCTAGTAAACCTACATAATCCATGGCCCCGCTAGTTAACCTACATAGTGCAAGGGCCCGCTAGTTAATCTAGATCATGCAAGTGTCCGCTAGTTAACCTACATAGTCCAATTGCCCGCTACTTAACCTAGATAGTCCAAGTGCCCGCTAGGGATCCTTCATAATCCAAGTGCCTGCTAGGTAACCTAGATAGTCCAAGTGCCCGCTAGCTAACCTAGATAGTCCTAGTGCCCGTTAGTTAACCGAGATAGTCCAAGTGCCCACTAGGGGACGTACATAGTCCAAGTGCCCGCTAGGTAACCTAGATAGTCAAAGTGCGCGCTAGGGTATGTACATAGTCCAAGTGCCTGCAAGGAAACCTAGATAGTCCAAGTGCCCGCTAGTTAACCTACATAGTCCAAGGGCCCACTAGTTAACCTACATAGTCCATGGTTTGCTAGTTAACCTAGATAGTCAAAGTGCCCGCTAGGTAACCTAGACAGTCCAAGTGCCCGCTAGGTTACCTACATAGTCCAAGTGCCCGTTCGTTAACCTAGATAGTCCAAGTGCCCGCTAGGTAACCTATATAGTCCAAGGGCCCGCTATGTAACCTAGAGAGTCCAAGTGCCCGCTAGGTATCCTAGATAGTCCAAGTGCCCGCTAGTTAACCTATATAGTCCACGTGCCCGCTAGGTAACGTAGATAGTCAAAGTGCCCGTTAGGTAACCTAGATAGTCCAAGTGCCTGCTAGGTAACCTACATTGTCCAAGTTCCCGCTAGGTAACCTAGATAGTCCAAGTGTCCATTACCTAACCTAGATAGTCCCAGTACCCGCTAGGCAACATACATAGTCCAAGTGCCCGTTCGTTAACCTAGAAGTCCAAGTGCCCGCTATTTAACCTAGACAGTCCAAGTGCCCGCTAGGTTACCTGCATAGTCCAGGTGCCCGTTCGTTAACCTAGATAGTCCAAGTGCCCGCTAGGGAACCTACCTAGTCCAATTGCCCGCTCTGGAACATACATATTCCAAGTGCCCGTTAGTTAACCAGAATCATCAAAGTGCCCTATAGTTAACTTACATAGTCCAAAGGCCTGCTAGTTAACCTACATAGACCAAGGGACCGCTAGTTAACCTAGATAGTCCAAGTGCCCGCTAGTTAACCTACATAGTCCAAGTTTCCGCTAGGTAACCTAGACAGTCCAAGTGACCACTAGGTTACCTACAAAGTCCAAGTGCCCATTCGTTAACCTACATAGTCCAAGTGCCTGCTAGGTTACGTAGATAGCCCACGTGCCCGCTAGGCAACGTACATACTCCAAGTGCCCGTAGGTAACCTAGATAGTACAAGTGCCCGCTAGTTAACCTACATAGTCCAAGAGCGTACTAGGTAAACTACATAGTCCAAGTGCCAGTTCGTTAACCTACATAGTCCAAGTGCCCGCTAGGTTACGTAGATAGCCCAAGTGCCCGCTAGGGAACGTACATAGTCCAAGTGCCCACTAAGTAACCTAGACAGTCCAATTGCCCGCTAGTTAACCTAGACAGTCCAAGTACCCGATAGGGAACCTACATAGTCCAAGTGCCCCCTAGGGAACCTACATAGTCCAAGTGCCTGCTAGGTAAACTACATAATCCAAGTGCCCGTTCGTTAATCTAGATAGTCCAAGTGCCCGCTAGGGAACCTATATAGTCCAAGTGCTATCTAGGTAACCTAGATAGTCCAAGGGCCCGCTAGTTAACCTAGATAGTCCAAGGGCTCGCTTGTTAACATTGATAGTCCAAGTGCCCGTTAGTTAACCTAAATAGTCAAAGTGCCTGCTAGGTAACCTAAATAGTCCAAGTGCCCGCTAGGGAACGTACATAGTCCAAGTGCCCGCTAGGTAACCTAGATAGTCAAAGTGCCTGCTAGGTAACCTAAATAGTCCAAGTGCCTGCTAGGGAACCTACATAGTCCAAGTGCCTGCTAGGTAACCTAGATAGTCCAAGGGCCTGCTAGTTAACCTACATAGTCCAAGTGCCCGCTATGTAACCTACATAGTGCAAGTGTCCGTTAGTTAAACTACATAGTCAAAGTGCCCGCTACTTAACATACATAGTCCAAGTGCTAGCTAGGCAACCTACATAGTCCAAGTGCCCGTTAGTTAACCTAGATAGTCAAAGTGCCTGCTAGGTAACCTAAATAGTCCAAGTGCCCGCTAGGGAACCTACATAGTCCAAGTGCCCGCTAGGTAACCTAGATAGTCAAAGTGCCTTCTAGGTAACCTAAATAGTCCAAGTGCCCGCTAGGGAACCTACATAGTCCAAGTGCCCGCTAGGTTACCTAGATAGTCCAATTGCCCGTTAGCTAAGCTAGACAGTCCAAGTGCCCTCTAGGTTACCTACATAATCCAAGTGCACGTTCGTTAACCTAGATAGTCCAAGTGCCCGCTAGGTTACCTAGACAGTCCAAGTGCCCCGTAGTTAATCTACACAGTCCAAGTGCCCGATAGGGAACCTACATAATCCAAGTGCCTGATAGGGAACCTACATAATCCAAGTGCCCGCTAGGCTACCTACATAGTCCAAGTGCCCGCTAGGCAACGTACATAGTCCAAGTGCCCGTTAGTTAACCTAGATAGTCAAAGTGCCTGCTAGGTTACCTAGATAATCCAAGTGCCCGCTAGGTAACCTACATAGTCCAAGTTCCCGATGGTAACTTAATAGTCCAAATGCCCGCTAGGGAATCTACATAGTCCAAGTGCCCGCTAGTTAACCTAGATAGTCCAAGTGCCTGCTAGTAAACCTACATAATCCATGGGCCCGCTAGTTAACCTAGATAGTCCAAGTGCCTGCTAGTTAACCTACATATGCCAAGTGCCCGCTAGTTAACCTACATAGTCGAAGTGCCTGCTAGGTAAACTACATAGCCCAAGTGCCCGTTCTTTAACATACATAGTCCAAGTGCCCGTTAGGTAACGTAGATAGCCCAAGTGCCCGCTAGGGAACGTACATAGTCCAAGTGCCCAGTAGTTAACCTAGACAGTCCAAGTACCCGATAGGGAACCTACATAGTCCAAGTGCCCGCTAGGTAACCTAGATAGTCCATGTGCCCGCTAGTCAACCTAGATAATCCTAGTGCACGTTAGTTATCCTAGATAGTCCAAGTGCCCACTAGTGGACGTACACAGTCCAAGTGCACGCTTGGTGACATACATAGTCCAAGTGCCTGCTAGGGAACCTACATAGTAAAGTGCCCGCTAGTTAACCTAGATCGTCCAAGTGCCCACTAGTTAACCTACATAGTCCAAGGGCCCGCTTGTTAACCTACATAGTCCAAAGTCCGCTATTTAACCTAGATAGTCCAAGTGCCCGCTAGTTAACCTACATAGTCCAATGGCCCTCTAGTTAACCTACATAGTCCAAGTGCCCGATAGGGGACGTATATAGTCCAAGTGGCCGCTATATAACCTAGATAGTCCAGTGCCGGCTAGGATATGTACATAGACAAGGTGTCTGCTAGGTAACCTAGATAGTCTAAGTGCCCGCTACTTAACGTACATAGTCCAAGGTCCCGCTCGTTAACCTACGTAGTCCAAGTGCCTGATAGGGAACCTACATAGTCCAAGTGCCCGTTAGGGAACCTAGATAGTCCAAGTGCCCGCTGAGGAACCTACATATTCCAAGTGCCCGATAGGGAACCTATATATTCCAAGTGCCCGTTAGGGAACCTAGATAGTCCAAGTGCCCGTAGGGAACCTATATATTCCAAGTGTCCGCTAGGAACCTACATAGTAAATGTGCCCGCTAGGGAACCTGCATTGTCCAAGTGCCTGCTAGTTACCTAGATAGTACAAGTGCCCGCTAGTTAACCTAGATTGTCCAAGTGCCATCTAGTTAACCTTGATGGTCCAAGTGCCCTCTAGTTAACCTACCTAGTCCAAGGGCCCGCAAGTTAACCTAGATATTCCAAGTGCCCGCTAGTTAACCAAGATCGTCCAAGTGTCCACTAGTTAACCTACGTAGTCCAAGTTCCCGTTAGGTATCCTAGATAGTCCAAATGCCCGCTAGGTAACCTACATAGTCCAAGTGCCCGCTAGGTAACCTAGATATTCCAAGTTCCTGTTAGCTAACCTAGATAGTCCAAGTGCCCCCGAGGTAACCTATATAGTCCAAGTGCCGATTCATTAACCTAGATTGTCCAAGTGCCCCCTAGGTAACCTAGACTGTCCAAGTGCCCGCTTGGTTACCGACATAGTCCAAGTGCCCATTCGTTAACCTAGATAGTCCATGTGCCCGCTAGTTAACCTACATAGTCCAAGTTCCCGTTAGGTAACCTAGATAGTCCAAGTGCCCGCTAGGTAACCTACATAGTCCAAGTAACCACTAGGTAACCTAGATATTCCAAGTGCCCGCTAGTTAACCTAGACTGTCCAAGTGCCCGCTAGATTACCTACATAGTCCAAGTACCCGTTCGTTAACCTAGATAATCCAATTGCCCGCTAGGTAACCTACATAGTCCCAGCGCCCGCTAGGTAACCTAGATAGTCCATGTGCCCGTTAGGTAACCTAGATAGTCTAAGTGCCCGCTAGGTTACCTACATAGTCCAAGTGCCCGTTAGAAAACCTAGATAGTCCAAGTGCCCGCTAGGTAACCTAGATAGTCCAAGTGCCCGCTAGGTAACCTACTAAGTCCAAGTGCCTGCTAGGTAATCTATATAGTCCAAATGCCCGCTAGGGCACCCATATAGTCCAATTGCCCGCTAATTTACCTATATAGTCCAAGTGCCCGTTAGCTAACCTAGATAGTCCAAGGGTCATCTAGTTAACCTACATAGTTCAAGGGCCCGCTAGTTAACCTACATAGTTCACGTGCGCGATAGGGAACCTACATAGTCCAAGTGCCCGCTAAGGGACGTACATAGTCCAAGTGCCCGCTAGGGAACCTACATAGTCCAAGTGCCCGTTAGGTAACCAAGATAGTCCAAATGCCCGCTAGTTAATCTAGATAGTCCAAGTGCCCGCTAGTTAACCTAGATAGTAAAAGTGCCCGCTAGTTAACCTAGATCGTCCAAGTGCCCGCTAGTTAACCTACATAGTCCAAGGGCCCGCTTGTTAACCTACATAGTCCAAGGTCCGCTACTTAACCTAGATAGTCCAAGGGCCCGCTAGTTAACCTAGATAGTCCAAGTGCCCGCTAGGGGACGTACATAATCCAAATGCCCGCTAGGTAACCTAGATAGTCCAAGTGCCCGTTAGCTAACCTAGATAGTCCAAGTGCCCGCTAGGTAACCTACATAGTCCAAGTGCCCGTTCGTTAACCTAGATAGTTCAAGTGCCCGCTAGGTAACCTAGACAGTCCAAGTTCCCGCTTGGTTACCTACATAGTCCAAGTGCCCGCTAGTTAACTTACATAGCCCAGGGCCCGCTAGTTAACCTAGATAGTCCTATTGCCCGTTAGTTAACCTACATAGTCCAAGTGCACACTAGGGGACGTACATAGTCCAAGTGGCCGCTAGGTAACCTAGATAGTCCAGTGCCCGCTAAGGTATGTACATAGTCCAAGTGCCCGCTAGGTAACCTAGATAGTCTAAGTGCCCGCTAGTTAACCTACATAGTCCAAGTGCCCGCTAGTTAACCTACATAGTCCAAGTGCCCTCTAGTTAACCTAGATAGTCCACGTGCCCGCTAGGGTATGTACATAGTTCAATTTCCCGCTAGGTAACCTAGATAATCCAAGTGTCTGCTAGTTAACCTACATAGTCCAAGTGCCCGTTAGGTAACCTAGATAGTCCTAGTGCCCGTAGTGAACCTATATATTCCAAGTGCCCGCTAGGGAACCTGCATTGTCCAAGTGCCGGCTAGTTAACCTAGATGGTCCAAGTGTCTGCTAGTTAACCTAGATAGTCCAAGTGTCCGCTAGTTAACCTTGATCGTCCAAGTGCCCGCTAGTTAACCTACATAGTCCAAGGGCCCACTAGTTAACCTACATAGTCCAAGAACCCGCTAGTTAACCTAGATAGTCCAAGTGCCCGCTAGTTAACCTACATAGTCCAAGGGCCCGCAAGGTAACCTAGATATTCCAATTTCCTGTTAGCTAACCTAGATAGTCCAAGTGCCCGCTAGATAACCTACATAGTACAAGTGCCCATTCATTAACCTAGATAGTCCAAGTGCCCGCTAGGTAACCTAGACTGTCCAAGTGCCCGCTTGGTTACTACATAGTCCATGTGCCCGCTAGTTAACCTACATAGCCCAGGGCCCGCTAGTTAACCTAGATAGTCCTATTGCCCATTAGTTAACCTAGATAGTCCAAGTGCACACTAGGGGACGTACATAGTCCAATTGTCCGCTAGTTAACCTTGATCGTCCAAGTGCCCGCTAGTTAACCTACATAGTCCAAGGGCCCACTAGTTAACCTACATAGTCCAAGAACCCGCTAGTTAACCTAGATAGTCCAAGTGCCCGCTAGTTAACCTACATCGTCCAAGGGCCCGCAAGGTAACCTAGATATTCCAATTTCCTGTTAGCTAACCTAGATAGTCCAAGTGCCCGCTAGGTAACCTACATAGTACAAGTGCCCATTCATTAACCTAGATAGTCCAAGTGCCCGCTAGATAACCTAGACTGTCCAGTGCCCGGTAGGTTACCTACATAATCCAAGTGCCCGCTAGGTAACCTAGATAGTCCTAGTGCACGTTAGTTATCCTAGATAGTCCAAGTGCCCACTAGGGGACGTACACAGTCCAAGTGCCCGCTAGGTGACATACATAGTCCAAGTGCCCTTTAGGGAACCTACATAGTAAAGTGCCCGCTAGTTAACCTAGATCGTCCAAGTGCCCGCTCATTAACCTACATAGTCCAAGTGCCTCATAGGGAACCTACATAGTCCAAGTGCCCGTTAGGGAACCTAGACAGTCCAAGTGCCCGCTAGGGAACCTGCATCATCCAAGTGCCCGCTAGTTAACCTAGATCATCCAAGTGCCCGCTAGTTAACCTACATAGTCCAAGGGCCCGCAAGTTGACCTACATAGTCCAAGGGCCCTCTAGTTAACCTAGATCGTCCAAGTGCCCACTAGGGGACGTACATAGTCCAACTGTCCACTAGGTAACCTAGATAGTCCAAGGGCCCGCTAGTTAACCAACATAGTCCAAGTGCCCAATAGGGAACCTACAAAGTCCAAGTGCCCGCTAAGGAACCTACATATTCCAAGTGCCCGCTAGGTAACCTAGATAGTCCAAGTGCCCGCTAGTCAACCTAGATAGTCCTAGTGCACGTTAGTTATCCTAGATAGTCCAAGTGCCCACTAGGGGACGTACACAGTCCAAGTGCACGCTAGGTGACATACATAGTCCAAGTGCCCACTAGGGAACCTACATAGTAAAGTGCCCGCTAGTTAACCTAGATCGTCCAAGTGCCCACTAGTTAACCTACATAGTCCAAGGGCCCGCTTGTTAACCTACATAGTCCAAAGTCCGCTATTTAACCTAGATAGTCCAAGTGCCCGCTAGTTAACCTACATAGTCCAATGGCCCTCTAGTTAACCTACGTAGTCCAAGTGCCCGATAGGGGACGTATATAGTCCAAGTGCCCGCTATATAACCTAGATAGTCCAGTGCCGGCTAGGGTATGTACATAGTCAAGGTGTCTGCTAGGTAACCTAGATAGTCTAAGTGCCCGCTACTTAACGTACATAGTCCAAGGTCCCGCTCGTTAACCTACATAGTCCAAGTGCCTCATAGGGAACCTACATAGTCCAAGTGCCCGTTAGGGAACCTAGATAGTCCATGTGCCCGCTAGGGAACCTGCATCATCCAAGTGCCCGCTAGTTAACCTAGATCGTCCAAGTGCCCGCTAGTTAACCTACATAGTCCAAAGGCGCGCAAGTTGACCTCATAGTCCAAGGGCCCTCTAGATAACTTAGATCGTCCAAGTGCCCACTAGGGGACATACATAGTCCAACTGCCCACTAGGTAACCTAGATAGTCCGAGTGTCCGCTAGTTAACCTAGATAGTCCAAGGGCCCGCTAGTTAACCAACATAGTGCAAGTGCCCAATAGGGAACCTACAAAGTCCAAGTGCCCGCTGAGGAACCTACATATTCCAAGTGCCCGATAGGGAACCTATATATTCCAAGTGCCCGTTAGGGAACCTAGATAGTCCAAGTGCCCGTAGGGAACCTATATATTCCAAGTGTCCGCTAGGAACCTACATAGTAAATGTGCCCGCTAGGGAACCTGCATTGTCCAAGTGCCTGCTAGTTACCTAGATAGTCCAAGTGCCCGCTAGTTAACCTAGATTGTCCACTTGCCAGCTAGTTAACCTTGATAGTCCAAGTGCCCTCTAGTTTACCTACCTAGTCCAAGGGCCCGCAAGTTAACCTAGATATTCCAAGTGCCCGCTAGTTAACCAAGATCGTCCAAGTGTCCGCTAGTTAACCTACGTAGTCCAATTTCCCGTTAGGTATCCTAGATAGTCCAAATGCCCGCTAGGTAACCTACATAGTCCAAGTGCCCGCTAGGTAACCTAGATATTCCAAGTTCCTGTTAGCTAACCTAGATAGTCCAAGTGCCCCCGAGGTAACCTACATAGTCCAAGTGCCGATTCATTAACCTAGATTGTCCAAGTGCCCCCTAGGTAACCTAGACTGTCCAAGTGCCCGCTTGGTTACCGACATAGTCCAAGTGCCCGTTCGTTAACCTAGATAGTCCATGTGCCCGCTAGTTAACCTACATAGTCCAAGTTCCCGTTAGGTAACCTAGATAGTCCAAGTGCCCGCTAGGTAACCTACATAGTCCAAGTAACCACTAGGTAACCTAGATATTCCAAGTTCCTTTTAGCTAACCTAGATAGTCCAAGTGCCCTTTCGTTAACCTAGATACTCCAAGTGCCCGCTAGTTAACCTAGACTGTCCAAGTGCCCGCTAGATTACCTACATAGTCCAAGTACCCGTTCGTTAACCTAGATAATCCAATTGCCCGCTAGGTAACCTACATAGTCCCAGCGCCTGCTAGGTAACCTAGATAGTCCAGGTGCCCATTAGGTAACCTAGATAGTCTAAGTGCCCGCTAGGTAACCTACATAGTCCAAGTGCCCGCTAGAAAACCTAGATAGTCCAAGTGCCCGCTAGGTAACCTAGATAGTCCAAGTGCCCGCTAGGTAACCTACTAAGTCCAAGTGCCTGCTAGGTAATCTATATAGACCAAATGCCCGCTAGGGCACCCATATAGTCCAATTGCCTGCTAATTTACCTATATAATCCAAGTGTCCGTTAGCTAACCTAGATAGTCCAAGGGTCATCTAGTTAACCTACATAGTTCAAGGGCCCGCTAGGTAACCTAGATAGTCTAAGTGCCCGCTAGTTACCCTACATAGTCCAAGTGCCCGCTAGTTAACCTAAATAGTTCACGTGCGCGATAGGGAACCTACATAGTCCAAGTGCCCGCTAGGTAACCTAGATAGTCTAAGTGCCCGCTAGTTAACCTACATAGTCCAAGTGCCCGCTAGTTAACCTACATAGTCCAAGTGCCCTCTAGTTAACCTAGATAGTCCACGTGCCCGCTAGTTAACCTACATACTCCAAGGGCACACTAGTTAACCTACATAGTCCAAGAACCCGCTAGTTAACCTAGATAGTCCAAGTGCCCGCTAGTTAACCTACATAGTCCAAGGGCCCGCAAGGTAACCTAGATATTCCAATTTCCTGTTAGCTAACCTAGATAGTCCAAGTGCCCGCTAGATAACCTACATAGTACAAGTGCCCATTCATTAACCTAGATAGTCCAAGTGCCCTCTAGTTAACCTAGATAGTCCACGTGCCCGCTAGGGTATGTACATAGTTCAATTGCCCGCTAGGTAACCTAGATAATCCAAGTGTCTGCTAGTTAACCTACATAGTCCAAGTGCCCCTTAGGTAACCTAGATAGTCCAAGTGCCCGTAGTGAACCTATATATTCCAAGTGCCCGCTAGGGAACCTGCATTGTCCAAGTGCCGGCTAGTTAACCTAGATGGTCCAAGTGTCTGCTAGTTAACCTAGATAGTCCAAGTGTCCGCTAGTTAACCTTGATCGTCCAAGTGCCCGCTAGTTAACCTACATAGTCCAAGGGCCCACTAGTTAACCTACATAGTCCAAGAACCCGCTAGTTAACCTAGATAGTCCAAGTGCCCGCTAGTTAACCTACATAGTCCAAGGGCCCGCAAGGTAACCTAGATATTCCAATTTCCTGTTAGCTAACCTAGATAGTCCAAGTGCCCGCTAGATAACCTACATAGTACAAGTGCCCATTCATTAACCTAGATAGTCCAAGTGCCCGCTAGGTAACCTAGACTGTCCAAGTGCCCGCTTGGTTACCTACATAGTCCAAGTGCCCGCTAGTTAACCTACATAGCCCAGGGCCCGCTAGTTAACCTAGATAGACCTATTGCCCGTTAGTTAACCTAGATAGTCCAAGTGCACACTAGGGGACGTACATAGTCCAAGTGTCCGCTAGTTAACCTTGATCGTCCAAGTGCCCGCTAGTTAACCTACATAGTCCAAGGGCCCACTAGTTAACCTACATAGTCCAAGAACCCGCTAGTTAACCTAGATAGTCCAAGTGCCCGCTAGTTAACCTACATAGTCCAAGGGCCCGCAAGGTAACCTAGATATTCCAATTTCCTGTTAGCTAACCTAGATAGTCCAAGTGCCCACTAGGTAACCTACATAGTACAAGTGCCCATTAAATAACCTAGATAGTCCAAGTGCCCGCTAGATAACCTAGACTGTCCAGTGCCCGCTAGGTTACCTACATAATCCAAGTGCCCGCTAGGTAACCTAGATAGTCCTAGTGCACGTTAGTTATCCTAGATAGTCCAAGTGCCCACTAGGGGACGTACACAGTCCAAGTGCCCGCTAGGTGACATACATAGTCCAAGTGCCCTTTAGGGAACCTACATAGTAAAGTGCCCGCTAGTTAACCTAGATCGTCCAAGTGCCCGCTCATTAACCTACATAGTCCAAGTGCCTCATAGGGAACCTACATAGTCCAAGTGCCCGTTAGGGAACCTAGACAGTCCAAGTGCCCGCTAGGGAACCTGCATCATCCAAGTGCCCGCTAGTTAACCTAGATCATCCAAGTGCCCGCTAGTTAACCTACATAGTCCAAGGGCCCGCAAGTTGACCTACATAGTCCAAGGGCCCTCTAGTTAACCTAGATCGTCCAAGTGCCCACTAGGGGACGTACATAGTCCAACTGTCCACTAGGTAACCTAGATAGTCCAAGGGCCCGCTAGTTAACCAACATAGTCCAAGTGCCCAATAGGGAACCTACAAAGTCCAAGTGCCCGCTAAGGAACCTACATATTCCAAGTGCCCGCTAGGTAACCTAGATAGTCCAAGTGCCCGCTAGTCAACCTAGATAGTCCTAGTGCACGTTAGTTATCCTAGATAGTCCAAGTGCCCACTAGGGGACGTACACAGTCCAAGTGCACGCTAGGTGACATACATAGTCCAAGTGCCCACTAGGGAACCTACATAGTAAAGTGCCCGCTAGTTAACCTAGATCGTCCAAGTGCCCGCTAGTCAACCTAGATAGTCCTAGTGCACGTTAGTTATCCTAGATAGTCCAAGTGCCCACTAGGGGACGTACACAGTCCAAGTGCACGCTAGGTGACATACATAGTCCAAGTGCCCACTAGGGAACCTACATAGTAAAGTGCCCGCTAGTTAACCTAGATCGTCCAAGTGCCCACTAGTTAACCTACATAGTCCAAGGGCCCGCTTGTTAACCTACATAGTCCAAAGTCCGCTATTTAACCTAGATAGTCCAAGTGCCCGCTAGTTAACCTACATAGTCCAATGGCCCTCTAGTTAACCTACATAGTCCAAGTGCCCGATAGGGGACGTATATAGTCCAAGTGCCCGCTATATAACCTAGATAGTCCAGTGCCGGCTAGGGTATGTACATAGTCAAGGTGTCTGCTAGGTAACCTAGATAGTCTAAGTGCCCGCTACTTAACGTACATAGTCCAAGGTCCCGCTCGTTAACCTACATAGTCCAAGTGCCTCATAGGGAACCTACATAGCCCTAGTGCACGTTAGTTATCCTAGATAGTCCAAGTGCCCACTAGGGGACGTACACTCTCCAAGTGCCCGCTAGGTGACATACATAGTCCAAGTGCCCGCTAGGGAACCTACATAGTAAAGTGCCCGCTAGTTAACCTAGATCGTCCAAGTGCCCGCTCATTAACCTACACAGTCCAAGTGCCTCATAGGGAAACTACATAGTCCAAGTGCCCGTTAGGGAACCTAGACAGTCCAAGTGCCTGCTAGGGAACCTGCATCATCCAAGTGCCCGCTAGTTAACCTAGATCGTCCAAGTGCCCGCTAGGTAACCTACATTGTCCAAGTGCCCTTTCGTTAACCTAGATACTCCAAGTGCCCGCTAGTTAACCTAGACTGTCCCAGTGCCCGCTAGATTACCTACATAGTCCAAGTACCCGTTCGTTAACCTAGATAATCCAATTGCCCGCTAGGTAACCTACATAGTCCCAGCGCCCGCTAGGTAACCTAGATAGTCCAGGTGCCCGTTAGGTAACCTAGATACTCTAAGTGCCCGCTAGGTAACCTACATAGTCCAAGTGCCCGCTAGAAAACCTAGATAGTCCAAGTGCCCGCTAGGTAACCTAGATAGTCCAAGTGCCCGCTAGGTAACCTACTAAGTCCAAGTGCCTGCTAGGTAATCTATATAGTCCAAATGCCCGCTAGGGCACCCATATAGTCCAATTGCCCGCTAATTTACCTATATAGTCCAAGTGCCCGTTAGCTAACCTAGATAGTCCAAGGGTCATCTAGTTAACCTACATGGTTCAAGGGCCCGCTAGGTAACCTAGATAGTCTAAGTGCCCGCTAGTTACCCTACATAGTCCAAGTGCCCGCTAGTAACCTACATAGTTCACGTGCGCGATAGGGAACCTACATAGTCCAAGTGCCCGCTAAGGGACGTACATAGTCCAAGTGCCCGCTAGGGAACCTACATAGTCCAAGTGCCCGTTAGGTAACCAAGATAGTCCAAATGCCCGCTAGTAAATCTAGATAGTCCAAGTGCCCGCTAGTTAACCTAGATAGTAAAAGTGCCCGCTAGTTAACCTAGATCGTCCAAGTGCCCGCTAGTTAACCTACATAGTCCAAGGGCCCGCTTGTTAACCTACATAGTCCAAGGTCCGCTACTTAACCTAGATAGTCCAAGGGCCCGCTAGTTAACTTAGATAGTCCAAGTGCCCGCTAGGGGACGTACATAATCCAAATGCCCGCTAGGTAACCTAGATAGTCCAAGTGCCCGTTAGCTAACCTAGATAGTCCAAGTGCCCGCTAGGTAACCTACATAGTCCAAGTGCCCGTTCGTTAACCTAGATAGTTCAAGTGCCCGCTAGGTAACCTAGACAGTCCAAGTTCCCACTTGGTTACCTACATAGTCCAAGTGCCCGCTAGTTAACTTACATAGCCCAGGGCCCGCTAGTTAACCTAGATAGTCCTATTGCCCGTTAGTTAACCTACATAGTCCAAGTGCACACTAGGGGACGTACATAGTCCAAGTGGCCGCTAGGTAACCTAGATAGTCCAGTGCCCGCTAAGGTATGTACATAGTCCAAGTGCCCGCTAGGTAACCTAGATAGTCTAAGTGCCCGCTAGTTAACCTACATAGTCCAAGTGCCCGCTAGTTAACCTACATAGTCCAAGTGCCCTCTAGTTAACCTAGATAGTCCACGTGCCCGCTAGGGTATGTACATAGTTCAATTGCCCGCTAGGTAACCTAGATAATCCAAGTGTCTGCTAGTTAACCTACATAGTCCAAGTGCCCCTTAGGTAACCTAGATAGTCCAAGTGCCCGTAGTGAACCTATATATTCCAAGTGCCCGCTAGGGAACCTGCATTGTCCAAGTGCCGGCTAGTTAACCTAGATGGTCCAAGTGTCTGCTAGTTAACCTAGATAGTCCAAGTGTCCGCTAGTTAACCTTGATCGTCCAAGTGCCCGCTAGTTAACCTACATAGTCCAAGGGCCCACTAGTTAACCTACATAGTCCAAGAACCCGCTAGTTAACCTAGATAGTCCAAGTGCCCGCTAGTTAACCTACATAGTCCAAGGGCCCGCAAGGTAACCTAGATATTCCAATTTCCTGTTAGCTAACCTAGATAGTCCAAGTGCCCACTAGGTAACCTACATAGTACAAGTGCCCATTCATTAACCTAGATAGTCCAAGTGCCCGCTAGATAACCTAGACTGTCCAGTGCCCGCTAGGTTACCTGCATAATCCAAGTGCCCGCTAGGTAACCTAGATAGCCCTAGTGCACGTTAGTTATCCTAGATAGTCCAAGTGCCCACTAGGGGACGTACACTGTCCAAGTGCCCGCTGGGTGACATACATAGTCCAAGTGCCCGCTAGGGAACCTACATAGTAAAGTGCCCGCTAGTTAACCTAGATCGTCCAAGTGCCCGCTCGTTAACCTACACAGTCCAAGTGCCTCATAGGGAACCTACATAGTCCAAGTGCCCGTTAGTGAACCTAGACAGTCCAAGTGCCCGCTAGGGAACCTGCATCATCCAAGTGCCCGCTAGTTAACCTAGATCGTCCAAGTGCCCGCTAGGTAACCTACATTGTCCAAGTGCCCTTTCGTTAACCTAGATACTCCAAGTGCCCGCTAGTTAACCTAGACTGTCCAAGTGCCCGCTGGATTACCTACATAGTCCAAGTACCCGTTCGTTAACCTAGATAATCCAATTGCCCGCTAGGTAACCTACATAGTCCCAGCGCCCGCTAGGTAACCTAGATAGTCCAGGTGCCCGTTAGGTAACCTAGATAGTCTAAGTGCCCGCTAGGTAACCTACATAGTCCAAGTGCCCGCTAGAAAACCTAGATAGTCCAAGTGCCCGCTAGGTAACCTAGATAGTCCAAGTGCCCGCTAGGTAACCTACTAAGTCCAAGTGCCTGCTAGGTAATCTATATAGTCCAAATGCCCGCTAGGGCACCCATATAGTCCAATTGCCCGCTAATTTACCTATATAGTCCAAGTGCCCGTTAGCTAACCTAGATAGTCCAAGGGTCATCTAGTTAACCTACATAGTTCAAGGGCCCGCTAGGTAACCTAGATAATCTAAGTGCCCGCTAGTTACCCTACATAGTCCAAGTGCCCGCTAGTTAACCTACATAGTTCACGTGCGCGATAGGGAACCTACATAGTCCAAGTGCCCGCTAAGGGACGTACATAGTCCAAGTGCCCGCTAGGGAACCTACATAGTCCAAGTGCCCGTTAGGTAACCAAGATAGTCCAAATGCCCGCTAGTTAATCTAGATAGTCCAAGTGCCCGCTAGTTAACCTAGATAGTAAAAGTGCCCGCTAGTTAACCTAGATCGTCCAAGTGCCCGCTAGTTAACCTACATAGTCCAAGGGCCCGCTTGTTAACCTACATAGTCCAAGGTCCGCTACTTAACCTAGATAGTCCAAGGGCCCGCTAGTTAACTTAGATAGTCCAAGTGCCCGCTAGGGGACGTACATAATCCAAATGCCCGCTAGGTAACCTAGATAGTCCAAGTGCCCGTTAGCTAACCTAGATAGTCCAAGTGCCCGCTAGGTAACCTACATAGTCCAAGTGCCCGTTCGTTAACCTAGATAGTTCAAGTGCCCGCTAGGTAACCTAGACAGTCCAAGTTCCCACTTGGTTACCTACATAGTCCAAGTGCCCGCTAGTTAACTTACATAGCCCAGGGCCCGCTAGTTAACCTAGATAGTCCTATTGCCCGTTAGTTAACCTACATAGTCCAAGTGCACACTAGGGGACGTACATAGTCCAAGTGGCCGCTAGGTAACCTAGATAGTCCAGTGCCCGCTAAGGTATGTACATAGTCCAAGTGCCCGCTAGGTAACCTAGATAGTCTAAGTGCCCGCTAGTTAACCTACATAGTCCAAGTGCCCGCTAGTTAACCTACATAGTCCAAGTGCCCTCTAGTTAACCTAGATAGTCCACGTGCCCGCTAGGGTATGTACATAGTTCAATTGCCCGCTAGGTAACCTAGATAATCCAAGTGTCTGCTAGTTAACCTACATAGTCCAAGTGCCCCTTAGGTAACCTAGATAGTCCAAGTGCCCGTAGTGAACCTATATATTCCAAGTGCCCGCTAGGGAACCTGCATTGTCCAAGTGCCGGCTAGTTAACCTAGATGGTCCAAGTGTCTGCTAGTTAACCTAGATAGTCCAAGTGTCCGCTAGTTAACCTTGATCGTCCAAGTGACGCTAGTTAACCTACATAGTCCAAGGGCCCACTAGTTAACCTACATAGTCCAAGAACCCGCTAGTTAACCTAGATAGTCCAAGTGCCCGCTAGTTAACCTACATAGTCCAAGGGCCCGCAAGGTAACCTAGATATTCCAATTTCCTATTAGCTAACCTAGATAGTCCAAGTGCCCGCTAGATAACCTACATAGTACAAGTGCCCATTCATTAACCTAGATAGTCCAAGTGCCTGCTAGGTAACCTAGACTGTCCAAGTGCCCGCTAGGTTACTACATAGTCCATGTGCCCGCTAGTTAACCTAGATAGTCCTATTGCCCATTAGTTAACCTAGATAGTCCAAGTGCACACTAGGGGACGTACATAGTCCAATTGTCCGCTAGTTAACCTTGATCGTCCAAGTGCCCGCTAGTTAACCTACATAGTCCAAGGGCCCACTAGTTAACCTACATAGTCCAAGAACCCGCTAGTTAACCTAGATAGTCCAAGTGCCCGCTAGTTAACCTACATAGTCCAAGGGCCCACAAGGTAACCTAGATATTCCAATTTCCTGTTAGCTAACCTAGATAGTCCAAGTGCCCGCTAGATAACCTACATAGTACAAGTGCCCATTCATTAACCTAGATAGTCCAAGTGCCTGCTAGGTAACCTAGACTGTCCAAGTGCCCGCTTGGTTACTACATAGTCCATGTGCCCGCTAGTTAACCTAGATAGTCCTATTGCCCATTAGTTAACCTAGATAGTCCAAGTGCACACTAGGGGACGTACATAGTCCAATTGTCCGCTAATTAACCTTGATCGTCCAAGTGCCCGCTAGTTAACCTACATAGTCCAAGGGCCCACTAGTTAACCTACATAGTCCAAGAACCCGCTAGTTAACCTAGATAGTCCAAGTGCCCGCTAGTTAACCTACATAGTCCAAGGGCCCGCAAGGTAACCTAGATATTCCAATTTCCTGTTAGCTAACCTAGATAGTCCAAGTGCCCGCTAGGTAACCTACATAGTACAAGTGCCCATTCATTAACCTAGATAGTCCAAGTGCCCGCTAGATAACCTAGACTGTCCAGTGCCCGCTAGGTTACCTACATAATCCAAGTGCCCGCTAGGTAACCTAGATAGTCCTAGTGCACGTTAGTTATCCTAGATAGTCCAAGTGCCCACTAGGGGACGTACACAGTCCAAGTGCCCGCTAGGTGACATACATAGTCCAAGTGCCCTTTAGGGGACCTACATACTAAAGTGCCCGCTAGTTAACCTAGATCGTCCAAGTGCCCGCTCATTAACCTACATAGTCCAAGTGCCTCATAGGGAACCTACATAGTCCAAGTGCCCGTTAGGGAACCTAGATAGTCCATGTGCCAGCTAGGGAACCTGCATCATCCAAGTGCCCGCTAGTTAACCTAGATCATCCAAGTGCCCGCTAGTTAACCTACATAGTCCAAGGGCCCGCAAGTTGACCTACATAGTCCAAGGGCCCTCTAGTTAACCTAGATCGTCCGAGTGCCCACTAGGGGACGTACATAGTCCAACTGTCCACTAGGTAACCTAGATAGTCCAAGGGCCCGCTAGTTAACCAACATAGTCCAAGTGCCCAATAGGGAACCTACAAAGTCCAAGTGCCCGCTAAGGAACCTACATATTCCAAGTGCCCGCTAGGGAACCTAGATAGTCCAAGTGCCCGCTAGTCAACCTAGATAGTCCTAGTGCACGTTAGTTATCCTAGATAGTCCAAGTGCCCACTAGGGGACGTACACAGTCCAAGTGCACGCTAGGTGACATACATAGTCCAAGTGCCCGCTAGGGAACCTACATAGTAAAGTGCCCGCTAGTTAACCTAGATCGTCCAAGTGCCCACTAGTTAACCTACATAGTCCAAGGGCCCGCTTGTTAACCTACATAGTCCAAAGTCCGCTATTTAACCTAGATAGTCCAAGTGCCCGCTAGTCAACCTACATAGTCCAATGGCCCTCTAGTTAACCTACATAGTCCAAGTGCCCGATAGGGGACGTATATAGTCCAAGTGCCCGCTATATAACCTAGATAGTCCAGTGCCGGCTAGGGTATGTACATAGTCAAGGTGTCTGCTAGGTAACCTAGATAGTCTAAGTGCCCGCTACTTAACGTACATAGTCCAAGGTCCCGCTCGTTAACCTACATAGTCCAAGTGCCTGATAGGGAACCTACATAGTCCAAGTGCCCGTTAGGGAACCTAGATAGTCCAAGTGCCCGCTAGGGAACCTGCATCATCCAAGTGCCCGCTAGTTAACCTAGATCGTCCAAGTGCCCGCTAGTTAACCTACATAGTCCAAAGGCCCGCAAGTTGACCTCATAGTCCAAGGGCCCTCTAGTTAACTTAGATCGTCCAAGTGCCCACTAGGGGACGTACATAGTCCAACTGCCCACTAGGTAACCTTGATAGTCCGAGTGTCCGCTAGTTAACCTAGATAGTCCAAGGGCCCGCTAGTTAACCAACATAGTCCAAGTGCCCAATAGGGAACCTACAAAGTCCAAGTGCCCGCTGAGGAACCTACATATTCCAAGTCCCCGATAGGGAACCTATATATTCCAAGTGCCCGTTAGGGAACCTAGATAGTCCAAGTGCCCGTAGGGAACCTATATATTCCAAGTGTCCGCTAGGAACCTACATAGTAAATGTGCCCGCTAGGGAACCTGCATTGTCCAAGTGCCTGCTAGTTACCTAGATAGTCCAAGTGCCCGCTAGTTAACCTAGATTGTCCAAGTGCCAGCTAGTTAACCTTGATGGTCCAAGTGCCCTCTAGTTAACCTACCTAGTCCAAGGGCCCGCAAGTTAACCTAGATATTCCAAGTGCCCGCTAGTTAACCAAGATCGTCCAAGTGTCCACTAGTTAACCTACGTAGTCCAAGTTCCCGTAAGGTATCCTAGATAGTCCAAATGCCCGCTAGTTACCCTACATAGTCCAAGTGCCCGCTAGTTAACCTACATAGTTCACGTGCGCGATAGGGAACCTACAGAGTCCAAGTGCCCGCTAAGGGACGTACATAGTCCAAGTGCCCGCTAGGGAACCTACATAGTCCAAGTGCCCGTTAGGTAACCAAGATAGTCCAAATGCCCGCTAGTTAATCTAGATAGTCCAAGTGCCCGCTAGTTAACCTAGATAGTAAAAGTGCCCGCTAGTTAACCTAGATCGTCCAAGTGCCCGCTAGTTAACCTACATAGTCCAAGGGCCCGCTTGTTAACCTACATAGTCCAAGGTCCGCTACTTAACCTAGATAGTCCAAGGGCCCGCTAGTTAACTTAGATAGTCCAAGTGCCCGCTAGGGGACGTACATAATCCAAATGCCCGCTAGGTAACCTAGATAGTCCATGTGCCCGTTAGCTAACCTAGATAGTCCAAGTGCCCGCTAGGTAACCTACATAGTCCAAGTGCCCGTTCGTTAACCTAGATAGTTCAAGTGCCCGCTAGGTAACCTAGACAGTCCAAGTTCCCACTTGGTTACCTACATAGTCCAAGTGCCCGCTAGTTAACTTACATAGCCCAGGGCCCGCTAGTTAACCTAGATAGTCCTACTGCCCGTTAGTTAACCTACATAGTCCAAGTGCACACTAGGGGACGTACATAGTCCAAGTGGCCGCTAGGTAACCTAGATAGTCCAGTGCCCGCTAAGGTATGTACATAGTCCAAGTGCCCGCTAGGTAACCTAGATAGTCTAAGTGCCCGCTAGTTAACCTACATAGTCCAAGTGCCCGCTAGTTAACCTACATAGTCCAAGTGCCCTCTAGTTAACCTAGATAGTCCACGTGCCCGCTAGGGTATGTACATAGTTCAATTGCCCGCTAGGTAACCTAGATAATCCAAGTGTCTGCTAGTTAACCTACATAGTCCAAGTGCCCCTTAGGTAACCTAGATAGTCCAAGTGCCCGTAGTGAACCTATATATTCCAAGTGCCCGCTAGGGAACCTGCATTGTCCAAGTGCCGGCTAGTTAACCTAGATGGTCCAAGTGTCTGCTAGTTAACCTAGATAGTCCAAGTGTCCGCTAGTTAACCTTGATCGTCCAAGTGCCCGCTAGTTAACCTACATAGTCCAAGGGCCCACTAGTTAACCTACATAGTCCAAGAACCCGCTAGTTAACCTAGATAGTCCAAGTGCCCGCTAGTTAACCTACATAGTCCAAGGGCCCGCAAGGTAACCTAGATATTCCAATTTCCTGTTAGCTAACCTAGATAGTCCAAGTGCCCGCTAGATAACCTACATAGTACAAGTGCCCATTCATTAACCTAGATAGTCCAAGTGCCCGCTAGGTAACCTAGACTGTCCAAATGCCCGCTTGGTTACCTACATAGTCCAAGTGCCCGCTAGTTAACCTACATAGCCCAGGGCCCGCTAGTTAACCTAGATAGACCTATTGCCCGTTAGTTAACCTAGATAGTCCAAGTGCACACTAGGGGACGTACATAGTCCAAGTGTCCGCTAGTTAACCTTGATCGTCCAAGTGCCCGCTAGTTAACCTACATAGTCCAAGGGCCCACTAGTTAACCTACATAGTCCAAGAACCCGCTAGTTAACCTAGATAGTCCAAGTGCCCGCTAGTTAACCTACATAGTCCAAGGGCCCGCAAGGTAACCTAGATATTCCAATTTCCTGTTAGCTAACCTAGATAGTCCAAGTGCCCACTAGGTAACCTATATAGTACAAGTGCCCATTCATTAACCTAGATAGTCCAAGTGCCCGCTAGATAACCTAGACTGTCCAGTGCCCGCTAGGTTACCTACATAATCCAAGTGCCCGCTAGGTAACCTAGATAGCCCTAGTGCACGTTAGTTATCCTAGATAGTCCAAGTGCCCACTAGGGGACGTACACTCTCCAAGTGCCCGCTAGGTGACATACATAGTCCAAGTGCCCGCTAGGGAACCTACATAGTAAAGTGCCCGCTAGTTAACCTAGATCGTCCAAGTGCCCGCTCATTAACCTACACAGTCCAAGTGCCTCATAGGGAAACTACATAGTCCAAGTGCCCGTTAGGGAACCTAGACAGTCCAAGTGCCTGCTAGGGAACCTGCATCATCCAAGTGCCCGCTAGTTAACCTAGATCGTCCAAGTGCCCGCTAGGTAACCTACATTGTCCAAGTGCCCTTTCTTTAACCTAGATACTCCAAGTGCCCGCTAGTTAACCTAGACTGTCCAAGTGCCCGCTAGATTACCTACATAGTCCAAGTACCCGTTCGTTAACCTAGATAATCCAATTGCCCGCTAGGTAACCTACATAGTCCCAGCGCCCGCTAGGTAACCTAGATAGTCCAGGTGCCCGTTAGGTAACCTAGATAGTCTAAGTGCCCGCTAGGTAACCTACATAGTCCAAGTGCCCGCTAGAAAACCTAGATAGTCCAAGTGCCCGCTAGGTAACCTAGATAGTCCAAGTGCCCGCTAGGTAACCTACTAAGTCCAAGTGCCTGCTAGGTAATCTATATAGTCAAAATGCCCGCTAGGGCACCCATATAGTCCAATTGCCCGCTAATTTACCTATATAGTCCAAGTGCCCGTTAGCTAACCTAGATAGTCCAAGGGTCATCTAGTTAACCTACATAGTTCAAGGGCCCGCTAGGTAACCTAGATAGTCTAAGTGCCCGCTAGTTACCCTACATAGTCCAAGTGCCCGCTAGTAACCTACATAGTTCACGTGCGCGATAGGGAACCTACATAGTCCAAGTGCCCGCTAAGGGACGTACATAGTCCAAGTGCCCGCTAGGGAACCTACATAGTCCAAGTGCCCGTTAGGTAACCAAGATAGTCCAAATGCCCGCTAGTTAATCTAGATAGTCCAAGTGCCCGCTAGTTAACCTAGATAGTAAAAGTGCCCGCTAGTTAACCTAGATCGTCCAAGTGCCCGCTAGTTAACCTACATAGTCCAAGGGCCCGCTTGTTAACCTACATAGTCCAAGGTCCGCTACTTAACCTAGATAGTCCAAGGGCCCGCTAGTTAACCTAGATAGTCCAAGTGCCCGCTAGGCGACGTACATAATCCAAATGCCCGCTAGGTAACCTAGATAGTCCAAGTGCCCGTTAGCTAACCTAGATAGTCCAAGTGCCCGCTAGGTAACCTACATACTCCAAGTGCCCGTTCGTTAACCTAGATAGTTCAAGTGCCCGCTAGGTAACCTAGACAGTCCAAGTTCCCACTTGGTTACCTACATAGTCCAAGTGCCCGCTAGTTAACTTACATAGCCCAGGGCCCGCTAGTTAACCTAGATAGTCCTATTGCCCGTTAGTTAACCTACATAGTCCAAGTGCACACTAGGGGACGTACATAGTCCAAGTGGCCGCTAGGTAACCTAGATAGTCCAGTGCCCGCTAAGGTATGTACATAGTCCAAGTGCCCGCTAGGTAACCTAGATAGTCTAAGTGCCCGCTAGTTAACCTACATAGTCCAAGTGCCCGCTAGTTAACCTACATAGTCCAAGTGCCCTCTAGTTAACCTAGATAGTCCACGTGCCCGCTAGGGTATGTACATAGTTCAATTTCCCGCTAGGTAACCTAGATAATCCAAGTGTCTGCTAGTTAACCTACATAGTCCAAGTGCCCCTTAGGTAACCTAGATAGTCCAAGTGCCCGTAGTGAACCTATATATTCCAAGTGCCCGCTAGATAACCTAGACTGTCCAGTGCCCGCTAGGTTACCTACATAATCCAAGTGCCCGCTAGGTAACCTAGATAGTCCTAGTGCACGTTAGTTATCCTAGATAGTCCAAGTGCCCACTAGGGGACGTACACAGTCCAAGTGCCCGCTAGGTGACATACATAGTCCAAGTGCCCTTTAGGGAACCTACATACTAAAGTGCCCGCTAGTTAACCTAGATCGTCCAAGTGCCCGCTCATTAACCTACATAGTCCAAGTGCCTCATAGGGAACCTACATAGTCCAAGTGCCCGTTAGGGAACCTAGACAGTCCAAGTGCCAGCTAGGGAACCTGCATCATCCAAGTGCCCGCTAGTTAACCTAGATCGTCCAAGTGCCCGCTAGTTAACCTACATAGTCCAAGGGCCCGCAAGTTGACCTACATAGTCCAAGGGCCCTCTAGTTAACCTAGATCGTCCGAGTGCCCACTAGGGGACGTACATAGTCCAACTGTCCACTAGGTAACGTAGATAGTCCAAGGGCCCGCTAGTTAACCAACATAGTCCAAGTGCCCAATAGGGAACCTACAAAGTCCAAGTGCCCGCTAAGGAACCTACATATTCCAAGTGCCCGCTAGGGAACCTAGATAGTCCAAGTGCCCGCTAGTCAACCTAGATAGTCCTAGTGCACGTTAGTTATCCTAGATAGTCCAAGTGCCCACTAGGGGACGTACACAGTCCAAGTGCACGCTAGGTGACATACATAGTCCAAGTGCCCGCTAGGGAACCTACATAGTAAAGTGCCCGCTAGTTAACCTAGATCGTCCAAGTGCCCACTAGTTAACCTACATAGTCCAAGGGCCCGCTTGTTAACCTACATAGTCCAAAGTCCGCTATTTAACCTAGATAGTCCAAGTGCCCGCTAGTCAACCTACATAGTCCAATGGCCCTCTAGTTAACCTACATAGTCCAAGTGCCCGATAGGGGACGTATATAGTCCAAGTGCCCGCTATATAACCTAGATAGTCTAGTGCCGGCTAGGGTATGTACATAGTCAAGGTGTCTGCTAGGTAACCTAGATAGTCTAAGTGCCCGCTACTTAACGTACATAGTCCAAGGTCCCGCTCGTTAACCTACATAGTCCAAGTGCCTGATAGGGAACCTACATAGTCCAAGTGCCCGTTAGGGAACCTAGATAGTCCAAGTGCCCGCTAGGGAACCTCCATCATCCAAGTGCCCGCTAGTTAACCTAGATCGTCCAAGTGCCCGCTAGTTAACCTACATAGTCCAAAGGCCCGCAAGTTGACCTCATAGTCCAAGGGCCCTCTAGTTAACTTAGATCGTCCAAGTGCCCACTAGGGGACGTACATAGTCCAACTGCCCACTAGGTAACCTTGATAGTCCGAGTGTCCGCTAGTTAACCTAGATAGTCCAAGGGCCCGCTAGTTAACCAACATAGTCCAAGTGCCCAATAGGGAACCTACAAAGTCCAAGTGCCCGCTGAGGAACCTACATATTCCAAGTCCCCGATAGGGAACCTATATATTCCAAGTGCCCGTTAGGGAACCTAGATAGTCCAAGTGCCCGTAGGGAACCTATATATTCCAAGTGTCCGCTAGGAACCTACATAGTAAATGTGCCCGCTAGGGAACCTGCATTGTCCAAGTGCCTGCTAGTTACCTAGATAGTCCAAGTGCCCGCTAGTTAACCTAGATTGTCCAAGTGCCAGCTAGTTAACCTTGATGGTCCAAGGGCCCTCTAGTTAACCTACCTAGTCCAAGGGCCCGCAAGTTAACCTAGATATTCCAAGTGCCCGCTAGTTAACCAAGATCGTCCAAGTGTCCACTAGTTAACCTACGTAGTCCAAGTTCCCGTTAGGTATCCTAGATAGTCCAAATGCCCGCTAGTTACCCTAAATAGTCCAAGTGCCCGCTAGTTAACCTACATAGTTCACGTGCGCGATAGGGAACCTACAGAGTCCAAGTGCACGCTAAGGGACGTACATAGTCCAAGTGCCCGCTAGGGAACCTACATAGTCCAAGTGCCCGTTAGGTAACCAAGATAGTCCAAATGCCCGCTAGTTAATCTAGATAGTCCAAGTGCCCGCTAGTTAACCTAGATAGTAAAAGTGCCCGCTAGTTAACCTAGATCGCCCAAGTGCCCGCTAGTTAACCTACATAGTCCAAGGGCCCGCTTGTTAACCTACATAGTCCAAGGTCCGCTACTTAACCTAGATAGTCCAAGGGCCCGCTAGTTATCCTAGATAGTCCAAGTGCCCGCTAGGGGACGTACATAATCCAAATGCCCGCTAGGTAACCTAGATAGTCCAAGTGCCCGTTAGCTAACCTAGATAGTCCAAGTGCCCGCTAGGTAACCTACATAGTCCAAGTGCCCGTTCGTTAACCTAGATAGTTCAAGTGCCCGCTAGGTAACCTAGACAGTCCAAGTTCCCGCTTGGTTACCTACATAGTCCAAGTGCCCGCTAGTTAACCTACATAGCCCAGGGCCCGCAAGTTAACCTAGATAGTCCTATTGCCCGTTAGTTAACCTAGATAGTCCAAGTGCACACTAGGGGACGTACATAGTCCAAGTGGCCGCTAGGTAACCTAGATAGTCCAGTGCCCGCTAAGGTATGTACATAGTCCAAGTGCCCGCTAGGTAACCTAGATAGTCTAAGTGCCCGCTAGTTAACCTACATAGTCCAAGTGCCCGCTAGTTAACCTACATAGTCCAAGTGCCCTCTAGTTAACCTAGATAGTCCACGTGCCCGCTAGGGTATGTACATAGTTCAATTGCCCGCTAGGTAACCTAGATAATCCAAGTGTCTGCTAGTTAACCTACATAGTCCAAGTGCCCGTTAGGTAACCTAGATAGTCCAAGTGCCCGTAGTGAACCTATATATTCCAAGTGCCCGCTAGGGAACCTGCATTGTCCAAGTGTCGGCTAGTTAACCTAGATGGTCCAAGTGTCTGCTAGTTAACCTAGATAGTCCAAGTGTCCGCTAATTAACCTTGATCGTCCAAGTGCCCGCTAGTTAACCTACATACTCCAAGGGCCCACTAGTTAACCTACATAGTCCAAGAACCCGCTAGTTAACCTAGATAGTTCAAGTGCCCGCTAGTTAACCTACATAGTCCAAGGGCCCGCAAGGTAACCTAGATATTCCAATTTCCTGCTAGCTAACCTAGATAGTCCAAGTGCCCGCTAGATAACCTACATAGTACAAGTGCCCATTCATTAACCTAGATAGTCCAAGTGCCCGCTAGGTAACCTAGACTGTCCAAGTGCCCGCTTGGTTACCTACATAGTCCAAGTGCCCACTAGTTAACCTACATAGCCCAGGGCCCGCTAGTTAACCTAGATAGTCCTATTGCCCGTTAGTTAACCTAGATAGTCCAAGTGCACACTAGGGGACGTACATAGTCCAAGTGTCCGCTAGTTAACCTTGATCATCCAAGTGCCCGCTAGTTAACCTACATAGTCCAAGGGCCCACTAGTTAACCTACATAGTCCAAGAACCCGCTAGTTAAACTAGATAGTCCAAGTGCCCGCTAGTTAACCTACATAGTCCAAGGGCCCGCAAGGTAACCTAGATATTCCAATTTCCTGTTAGCTAACCTAGATAGTCCAAGTGCCCGCTAGGTAACCTACATAGTACAAGTGCCCATTCATTAACCTAGATAGTCCAAGTGCCCGCCAGATAACCTAGACTGTCCAGTGCCCGCTAGGTTACCTACATAATCCAAGTGCCCGCTAGGTAACCTAGATAGCCCTAGTGCACGTTAGTTATCCTAGATAGTCCAAGTGCCCACTAGGGGACGTACACAGTCCAAGTGCCCGCTAGGTGACATACATAGTCCAAGTGCCCGCTAGGGAACCTACATAGTAAAGTGCCCGCTAGTTAACCTAGATCGTCCAAGTGCCCGCTCGTTAACCTACATAGTCCAAGTGCCTCATAGGGAACCTACATAGTCCAAGTGCCCGTTAGGGAACCTAGACAGTCCAAGTGCCCGCTAGGGAACCTGCATCATCCAAGTGCCCGCTAGTTAACCTAGATCGTCCAAGTGCCCGCTAGTTAACCTACATAGTCCAAGGGCCCGCAAGTTGACCTACATAGTCCAAGGGCCCTCTAGTTAACCTAGATCGTCCAAGTGCCCACTAGGGGACGTACATAGTCCAACTGTCCACTAGGTAACCTAGATAGTCCAAGGGCCCGCTAGTTAACCAACATAGTCCAAGTGCCCAATAGGGAACCTACAAAGTCCAAGTGCCCGCTAAGGAACCTACATATTCCAAATGCCCGATAGGGAACCTATATATTCCAAGTGCCCGTTAGGGAACCTTGATAGTCCAAGTGCCCGTAGGGAACCTATATATTCCAAGTGCCCGCTAGGAACCTACATAGTCAATGTGCCCGCTAGGGAACCTTCATTGTCCAAGTGCCCGCAAGTTAACCTTGATTGTCCAAGTGGCAGCTAGTTAACCTTGATGGTCCAAGTGCCCTCTAGTTAACCTACATAGTCCAAGTGCCCGTTCATTAACCTAGACAGTCCAAGTGCCCGCTAGTTAACCTACATAGTCCAAGTTCCCGTTAGGTAACCTAGATAGTCCAAGTGCCCACTAGGTAACCTACATAGTCCAAGTAACCACTAGGTAACCTAGATATTCCAAGTTCCTTTTAGCTAACCTAGATAGTCCAAGTGCCCGCTAGTTAACCTACATACTCCAAGGGCCCACTAGTTAACCTACATAGTCCAAGAACCCGCTAGTTAACCTAGATAGTCCAAGTGCCCGCTAGTTAACCTACATAGTCCAAGGCCCCGCAAGGTAACCTAGATATTCCAATTTCCTGTTAGCTAACCTAGATAGTCCAAGTGCCCGCTAGATAACCTACATAATACAAGTGCCCATTCATTAACCTAGATAGTCCAAGTGCCTGCTAGGTAACCTAGACTGTCCAAGTGCCCGCTTGGTTACTACATAGTCCATGTGCCCGCTAGTTAACCTAGATAGTCCTATTGCCCATTAGTTAACCTAGATAGTCCAAGTGCACACTAGGGGACGTACATAGTCCAATTGTCCGCTAGTTAACCTTGATCGTCCAAGTGCCCGCTAGTTAACCTACATAGTCCAAGGGCCCACTAGTTAACCTACATAGTCCAAGAACCCGCTAGTTAACCTAGATAGTCCAAGTGCCCGCTAGTTAACCTACATAGTCCAAGGGCCCGCAAGGTAACCTAGATATTCCAGTTTCCTGTTAGCTAACCTAGATAGTCCAAGTGCCCGCTAGGTAACCTACATAGTACAAGTGCCCATTCATTAACCTAGATAGTCCAAGTGCCCGCTAGATAACCTAGACTGTCCAGTGCCCGCTAGGTTACCTACATAATCCAAGTGCCCGCTAGGTAACCTAGATAGTCCTAGTGCACGTTAGTTATCCTAGATAGTCCAAGTGCCCACTAGGGGACGTACACAGTCCAAGTGCCCGCTAGGTGACATACATAGTCCAAGTGCCCTTTAGGGAACCTACATACTAAAGTGCCCGCTAGTTAACCTAGATCGTCCAAGTGCCCGCTCATTAACCTACATAGTCCAAGTGCCTCATAGGGAACCTACATAGTCCAAGTGCCCGTTAGGGAACCTAGACAGTCCAAGTGCCAGCTAGGGAACCTGCATCATCCAAGTGCCCGCTAGTTAACCTAGATCGTCCAAGTGCCCGCTAGTTAACCTACATAGTCCAAGGGCCCGCAAGTTGACCTACATAGTCCAAGGGCCCTCTAGTTAACCTAGATCGTCCGATGCCCACTAGGGGACGTACATAGTCCAACTGTCCACTAGGTAACCTAGATAGTCCAAGGGCCCGCTAGTTAACCAACATAGTCCAAGTGCCCAATAGGGAACCTACAAAGTCCAAGTGCCCGCTAAGGAACCTACATATTCCAAGTGCCCGCTAGGGAACCTAGATAGTCCAAGTGCCCGCTAGTCAACCTAGATAGTCCTAGTGCACGTTAGTTATCCTAGATAGTCCAAGTGCCCACTAGGGGACGTACACAGTCCAAGTGCACGCTAGGTGACATACATAGTCCAAGTGCCCGCTAGGGAACCTACATAGTAAAGTGCCCGCTAGTTAACCTAGATCGTCCAAGTGCCCACTAGTTAACCTACATAGTCCAAGGGCCCGCTTGTTAACCTACATAGTCCAAAGTCCGCTATTTAACCTAGATAGTCCAAGTGCCCGCTAGTCAACCTACATAGTCCAATGGCCCTCTAGTTAACCTACATAGTCCAAGTGCCCGATAGGGGACGTATATAGTCCAAGTGCCCGCTATATAACCTAGATAGTCCAGTGCCGGCTAGGGTATGTACATAGTCAAGGTGTCTGCTAGGTAACCTAGATAGTCTAAGTGCCCGCTACTTAACGTACATAGTCCAAGGTCCCGCTCGTTAACCTACATAGTCCAAGTGCCTGATAGGGAACCTACATAGTCCAAGTGCCCGTTAGGGAACCTAGATAGTCCAAGTGCCCGCTAGGGAACCTGCATCATCCAAGTGCCCGCTAGTTAACCTAGATCGTCCAAGTGCCCGCTAGTTAACCTACATAGTCCAAAGGCCCGCAAGTTGACCTCATAGTCCAAGGGCCCTCTAGTTAACTTAGATCGTCCAAGTGCCCACTAGGGGACGTACATAGTCCAACTGCCCACTAGGTAACCTTGATAGTCCGAGTGTCCGCTAGTTAACCTAGATAGTCCAAGGGCCCGCTAGTTAACCAACATAGTCCAAGTGCCCAATAGGGAACCTACAAAGTCCAAGTGCCCGCTGAGGAACCTACATATTCCAAGTCCCCGATAGGGAACCTATATATTCCAAGTGCCCGTTAGGGAACCTAGATAGTCCAAGTGCCCGTAGGGAACCTATATATTCCAAGTGTCCGCTAGGAACCTACATAGTAAATGTGCCCGCTAGGGAACCTGCATTGTCCAAGTGCCTGCTAGTTACCTAGATAGTCCAAGTGCCCGCTAGTTAACCTAGATTGTCCAAGTGCCAGCTAGTTAACCTTGATGGTCCAAGTGCCCTCTAGTTAACCTACCTAGTCCAAGGGCCCGCAAGTTAACCTAGATATTCCAAGTGCCCGCTAGTTAACCAAGATCGTCCAAGTGTCCACTAGTTAACCTACGTAGTCCAAGTTCCCGTTAGGTATCCTAGATAGTCCAAATGCCCGCTAGTTACCCTACATAGTCCAAGTGCCCGCTAGTTAACCTACATAGTTCACGTGCGCGATAGGGGACCTACAGAGTCCAAGTGCCCGCTAAGGGACGTACATAGTCCAAGTGCCCGCTAGGGAACCTACATAGTCCAAGTGCCCGTTAGGTAACCAAGATAGTCCAAATGCCCGCTAGTTAATCTAGATAGTCCAAGTGCCCGCTAGTTAACCTAGATAGTAAAAGTGCCCGCTAGTTAACCTAGATCGCCCAAGTGCCCGCTAGTTAACCTACATAGTCCAAGGGCCCGCTTGTTAACCTACATAGTCCAAGGTCCGCTACTTAACCTAGATAGTCCAAGGGCCCGCTAGTTATCCTAGATAGTCCAAGTGCCCGCTAGGGGACGTACATAATCCAAATGCCCGCTAGGTAACCTAGATAGTCCAAGTGCCCGTTAGCTAACCTAGATAGTCCAAGTGCCCGCTAGGTAACCTACATAGTCCAAGTGCCCGTTCGTTAACCTAGATAGTTCAAGTGCCCGCTAGGTAACCTAGACAGTCCAAGTTCCCGCTTGGTTACCTACATAGTCCAAGTGCCCGCTAGTTAACCTACATAGCCCAGGGCCCGCTAGTTAACCTAGATAGTCCTATTGCCCGTTAGTTAACCTAGATAGTCCAAGTGCACACTAGGGGACGTACATAGTCCAAGTGGCCGCTAGGTAACCTAGATAGTCCAGTGCCCGCTAAGGTATGTACATAGTCCAAGTGCCCGCTAGGTAACCTAGATAGTCTAAGTGCCCGCTAGTTAACCTACATAGTCCAAGTGCCCGCTAGTTAACCTACATAGTCCAAGTGCCCTCTAGTTAACCTAGATAGTCCACGTGCCCGCTAGGGTATGTACATAGTTCAATTGCCCGCTAGGTAACCTAGATAATCCAAGTGTCTGCTAGTTAACCTACATAGTCCAAGTGCCCGTTAGGTAACCTAGATAGTCCAAGTGCCCGTAGTGAACCTATATATTCCAAGTGCCCGCTAGGGAACCTGCATTGTCCAAGTGTCGGCTAGTTAACCTAGATGGTCCAAGTGTCTGCTAGTTAACCTAGATAGTCCAAGTGTCCGCTAATTAACCTTGATCGTCCAAGTGCCCGCTAGTTAACCTACATACTCCAAGGGCCCACTAGTTAACCTACATAGTCCAAGAACCCGCTAGTTAACCTAGATAGTTCAAGTGCCCGCTAGTTAACCTACATAGTCCAAGGGCCCGCAAGGTAACCTAGATATTCCAATTTCCTGCTAGCTAACCTAGATAGTCCAAGTGCCCGCTAGATAACCTACATAGTACAAGTGCCCAATCATTAACCTAGATAGTCCAAGTGCCCGCTAGGTAACCTAGACTGTCCAAGTGCCCGCTTGGTTACCTACATAGTCCAAGTGCCCACTAGTTAACCTACATAGCCCAGGGCCCGCTAGTTAACCTAGATAGTCCTATTGCCCGTTAGATAACCTAGATAGTCCAAGTGCACACTAGGGGACGTACATAGTCCAAGTGTCCGCTAGTTAACCTTGATCATCCAAGTGCCCGCTAGTTAACCTACATAGTCCAAGGGCCCACTAGTTAACCTACATAGTCCAAGAACCCGCTAGTTAAACTAGATAGTCCAAGTGCCCGCTAGTTAACCTACATAGTCCAAGGGCCCGCAAGGTAACCTAGATATTCCAATTTCCTGTTAGCTAACCTAGATAGTCCAAGTGCCCGCTAGGTAACCTACATAGTACAAGTGCCCATTCATTAACCTAGATAGTCCAAGTGCCCGCTAGATAACCTAGACTGTCCAGTGCCCGCTAGGTTACCTACATAATCCAAGTGCCCGCTAGGTAACCTAGATAGTCCTAGTGCACGTTAGTTATCCTAGATAGTCCAAGTGTCCACTAGGGGACGTACACAGTCCAAGTGCCCGCTAGGTGACATACATAGTCCAAGTGCCCGCTAGGGAACCTACATAGTAAAGTGCCCGCTAGTTAACCTAGATCGTCCAAGTGCCCGCTCGTTAACCTACATAGTCCAAGTGCCTCATAGGGAACCTACATAGTCCAAGTGCCCGTTAGGGAACCTAGACAGTCCAAGTGCCCGCTAGGGAACCTGCATCATCCAAGTGCCCGCTAGTTAACCTAGATCGTCCAAGTGCCCGCTAGTTAACCTACATAGTCCAAGGGCCCGCAAGTTGACCTACATAGTCCAAGGGCCCTCTAGTTAACCTAGATCGTCCAAGTGCCCACTAGGGGACGTACATAGTCCAACTGTCCACTAGGTAACCTAGATAGTCCAAGGGCCCGCTAGTTAACCAACATAGTCCAAGTGCCCAATAGGGAACCTACAAAGTCCAAGTGCCCGCTAAGGAACCTACATATTCCAAATGCCCGATAGGGAACCTATATATTCCAAGTGCCCGTTAGGGAACCTTGATAGTCCAAGTGCCCGTAGGGAACCTATATATTCCAAGTGCCCGCTAGGAACCTACATAGTCAATGTGCCCGCTAGGGAACCTTCATTGTCCAAGTGCCCGCAAGTTAACCTTGATTGTCCAAGTGGCAGCTAGTTAACCTTGATGGTCCAAGTGCCCTCTAGTTAACCTACATAGTCCAAGTGCCCGTTCATTAACCTAGACAGTCCAAGTGCCCGCTAGTTAACCTACATAGTCCAAGTTCCCGTTAGGTAACCTAGATAGTCCAAGTGCCCACTAGGTAACCTACATAGTCCAAGTATCCACTAGGTTACCTAGATATTCCAAGTTCCTTTTAGCTAACCTAGATAGTCCAAGTGCCCGCTAGGTAACCTACATAGTCCAAGTGCCCATTCGTCAACCTAGATAGTCCAAGTGCCCGCTAGTTAACCTAGATTGTCCAAGTGCCCGCTAGGTTACCTACATAGTCCAAGTACCCGTTCGTTAACCTAGATAATCCAATTGCCCGCTAGGTAACCTACATAGTCCAAGTGCCCTTTCGTTAACCTAGATAGTCCAAGTGCCCGTTAGGTAACCTAGATAGTCCAAGTGCCCGCTAGGTAACCTACATAGTCCAAGTGCCCGCTAGAAAACCTAGATAGTCCAAGTGCCCGCTAGGTAACCTACATAGTCCAAGTGCCCGCTAGGTAACCTACTAAGTCCAAGTGCCTGCTAGGTAATCTATATAGTCCAAATGCCCGCTAGGGCACCCATATAGTCCAATTGTCCGCTAATTTACCTATATAGTCCAAGTGACCGTTAGCTAACCTAGATAGTCCAAGGGTCATCTAGTTAACCTACATAGTTCAAGGGCCCGCTAGGTAACCTAGCTAATCCAAGTGCCCGCTAGTTAACCTAGATGGTCCAAGTGCCCGATAGTTAACCTACATAGTGCAAAGGCCCACTAGTTAACCTAGATCGTCCAAGTGTCCGCTAGTTAACCTACATAGTCCAAGGCGCCGCTAGTTGACCTAGATAGACCAAGTGCCCGCTAGTTCACCTAGATAGTCCTAGTGCCCGTTAGTTATCCTAGATAGTCCAAGTGTCCACTAGGGGACGTACATCTTCCAAGTGCCCGCTAGGTAACCTAGATAGTCCAAGTGCCCGCTAGGGTATGTACATAGTCCAAGTGCCCGCTAGGTATCCTAGATAGTCTAAGTGCCCGCTAGTTAACCTACATAGTCCAAGTGCCCGCTAGTTTATCTACATTGTCCATGTGTGCGATAGGGAACCTACATAGTCCAAGTGCCCGCTAGGGAACCTAAATAGTCCAAGTGCCCGTTAGGGAACCAGGATAGTCCAAGTGCCCGCTAGTTAACCTAGATAGTACAAGTGCCCGCTAGTTAACCTAGATCGTCCCAGTGCCCGCTAGTTAACCTACATAGTCCAAGGGCGTGCTTGTTAACCTACATAGTTCAAGGTCCGCTAGGGGACGTACATAGTCCAAGTGCCCGCTATGTAACCTAGATAGTCCAGTGCCGTCTAGGGTATGTACATAGTCCAGGTGCCCGCTAGGTAACCTAGATAGTCTAAGTCCCCGCTACTTAACCTACATAGTCCAAGGTCCCGCTCGTTAACCTACATAGTCCAAGTGCTTGATAGGGAACCTACATAGTCCAAGTGCCCGTTAGGGAACCTAGATAGTCCAAGTGCCCTTTAGTTAACCTAGATAGTCCAAGTGCCCGCTAGTTAACCTAGATCGTCTAAGTGCCCGCTAGTTAACATACATAGTCCAAGGGCCCGCTTGTTAACCTACATAGTCCAAGGTCCGCTACTTAACCTAGATAGTCCAAGTGCCCGCTAGTTAACCTACATAGTATAAGTGCCCTCTAGTTAACCTAGATAGTCCAAGTGCCCGCTAGGGGACGTACATAGTCCAAGTGCCCTCTAGTTAACCTAGATAGTCCAAGTGCCTGCTAGGGGACGTACCTAGTCCAAGTGCCCGTTTGTTATCCTAGATAGTCCAAGTGCCCACTAGGTAACCTAGACAGTCCAAGTTCCCGCTAGGTTACCTACATAGTCCAAGTGACCGCTAGTTAACCTGATAGTTCAAGTGCCTGCTAGTTAACCTACATAGTCCATGTGCCCGCTAGTTAACCTACATAGTCCAGTGCCCGCTAGTTAACATACATAGTCCAAGTGCCCGTTGAGGAACCTACATAGTCCAAGTGCCCGATAGGGAACCTACATATTCCAAGTGCCCGTTAGGGAACCTAGATAGTCCAAGTGCCCGTAGGGAACATATATAGTCCAAGTGCCCACTAGGGAACCTACATAGTCAAAGTGCCCGCTAGGGAACCTGCATTGTCCAAGTGCCTGCTAGTTAACCTACATAGTCCAGAACCCGCTAGTTTACCTAGATAGTCCAAGTGCCCGCTAGATAGCCTACATAGTCCAAGGGGCCGCTAGTTAACCTAGATATTCCAAGTGCCCGCTAGTTAACCTAGATCGTCCAAGAGTCCGCTAGTTAAACTACATAGTCCAAGTTCCCGTTAGGTAACCTAGATAGTCCAAGTGCCCGCAAGGTAACCTACATAATCCAAGTGCCCGCTAGGTAACCTAGATATTCCAAGTTCCTGTTAGCTAACCTAGATAGTCCAAGTGCCTGCTAGGTAACCTACAAAGTCCATGTGCCCATTCCTTAACCTAGATAGTCCAAGTGCCCACTAGGTAACCTAGACAATCCAAGTTCCCGGTAGGTTACCTACATAGTCCAAGTGACCGCTAGGTAACCTGATAGTTCAAGTGCCTGCTAGTTAACCTACATATTCCAAGTGCCCGCTAGTTAACCTACATAGCACAGGGCCTGCTAGTTAACCTAGATAGTCCAAGTGCCGGCTAGTTAACCTACATAGTCCTAGTGCCCGCTGAGGAACCTACATAGTCCAAGTGCCCGATAGGGAACCTACATATTCCAAGTGCCCATTAGGGAACCTAGATAGTCCAAGTGCCCGTAGGGAACCTATATAATCCAAGTGCCCGCTAGGGAACCTACATAGTCAAAGTGCCCGCTAGGGAACCTGCATTGTACAAGTGCCCGCTAGTTAACCTGGATCGTCCAAGTGCCCGCTAGTTAACCTAGATAGTCCAAGTTCTCGCTAGTTAACCTTGATCGTCCAAGTGCCCGCTAGTTAACCTACAAAGTCCAAGTGCCCGATAGGGAACCTACATAGTCCAAGTGCTCGCTGAGGAACCTACATATTCCAAGTGCCTGTTAGTGAACCTAGATAGTTCAAGTGCCCGTAGGGAACATATATAGTCCAAGAGCCCGCTAGGGAACCTACATAGTCAAAGTCCCCGTTAGGGAACCTAGATAATCCAAGTGCCCGTTAGGGAACCTGCATCATCCAAGTGCCCGGTAGTTAATCTAGATAGTCCAAGTGCCCGCTAGTTAACCTAGATAATCCAAGTGCCCGGTAGTTAACCTAGATCGTCCAAGTGCCCGCTAGTTAACAACATAGTCCAAGGGCCTGATTGTTAACCTATATACTCCAAGGTCCGCTACTTAGCCTAGATAGTCCAAGTGCCCGCTTGTTAACCTACATAATGCAAGGGCCCTCTAGTTAACGTAGATAGTCCAAGTGCCCTCTAGGGGACGTACATAGTCCAAGTGCCCGCTAGGTAACCTAGATAGTCCAAGTGCCCGTTAGCTAACCTAGATAGTCCAAGTGCCCGCTAGGTAACCTAGACAGTCCAAGTGTCTGCTAGTTAACCTACATAGTCCAAGTACCCGCTAGGTAACCTAGATAGTCCAAGGACCCACTAGTTAACCTACATAGTCCAAGTGCCCGATAGGGAACCTACATAGTCCAAGTGCCCGCTGAGAAACTTACATAGTCCAAGTGCACGATAGGGAACCTACATATTCCAAGTTCCTGTTAGGGAACCTAGATAGTCCATGTGCCCATAGGGAACATATATAGTTCAAGAGCCCTCTAGGGAACCTACATAGTCAAAGTGCCCGTTAGGGAACCTAGAGAGTCCAAGTGCCCGCTAGGGAACCTGCATCATCCAAGTGCCCGGTAGTTAATCTAGATAGTCCAAGTGCCCCCTAGTTAACCTAGATAGTCCAAGAGCCCGGTAGTTAACCTAGATCGTCCAAGTGCCCGCTAGTTAACCTACATAGTCCAAGGGCCCGCTTGTTAACCTACATAGTCCAACGGCCCGCTTGTTAACCTACATAGTCCAAGGACCGCTACTTAACCTAGATAGTCCAATTGCCCGCTTGTTGACCTACATAGTCCAAGGGCCCTCTAGTTAACGTAGATAGTCCAAGTGCCCGCTAGGGGACGTACATAGTCCAAGTGCCCGATAGGTAACCTAGACACTCCAAGTGTCTGCTAGTTAACCTACATAGTCCAAGTGCCCGCTAGGTAACCTAGATAGTCCAAGGACCCACTAGTTAACCTACATAGTTCAAGTGCCCGATAGGGAACCTACATAGTCCAAGTGCCCGCTGAGAAACTTACATAGTCCAAGTGCCCTATAGGGAACCTACATATTCCAAGTGCCCGTTAGGGAACCTAGATAGTCCAAGTGCCCGTAGGGAACCTATATATTCCAAGTGCCCGCTAGGGAACCTGCATTGTCCAAGTGACTGCTAGTTAACCTAGATAGTCCAAGTGCCCGCTAGTTAACCTAGGTAGTCCAAGTGCGCGCTAGTTAACGTACATAGTCCAAGTGCCCGATAGGGAACCTACATAGTCCACGTGCCCGCTGAGGAACCTACATAGTCCAAGTGCCCGATGAGGAACCTACATAGTCCAAGTGCCCGATAGGGAAACTACATATTCCAAGTGCCTGTTAGGGAACCTAGATAGTCCAAGTGCCCGTAGGGAACATATATAGTCCAAGTGCCCACTAGGGAACCTACATAGTCAAAGTGCCCGCTAGGGAACCTGCATTGTCCAAGTGCCCGCTAGTTAACCTACATAGTCCACAACCCGCTAGTTTACCTAGATGGTCCAAGTGCCCGCTAGATAACCTACATAATCCAAGGGGCCGCTAGTTAACCTAGATATTCCAAGTGCCCGCTAGTTAACCTAGATCGTCCAAGAGTCCGCTAGTTAACCTACATAGTCCAAGTTCCCTTTAGGTAACCTAGATAGTCCAAGTGCCTGCTAGGTAACCTACATAGTCCATGTGCCCATTCCTTAACCTAGATAGTCCAAGTGCCCACTAGGTAACCTAGACAGTCCAAGTTCCCGCTAGGTTACCTACATAGTCCAAGTGACCGCTAGTTAACCTGATAGTTCAAGTGCCTGCTAGTTAACCTACATAGTCCAAGTGCCCGCTAGTTAACCTACATAGCCCAGGGCCTGCTAGTTAACCTAGATAGTCCAAGTGCCGGCTAGTTAACCTACATAGTCCTAGTGCCCGCTGAGGAACCTACATAGTCTAAGTGCCCGATAGGGTACCTACATATTCCAAGTGCCCATTAGGGAACCTAGATAGTCCAAGTGCCCGTAGGGAACCTATATAATCCAAGTGCCCGTTAGGGAACCTACATAGTCAAAGTGCCCGCTAGGGAACCTGCATTGTACAAGTGCCCGCTAGTTAACCTAGATCGTCCAAGTGCCCGCTAGTTAACCTAGATAGTCCAAGTTCTCGCTAGTTAACATTGATCGTCCAAGTGCCCGCTAGTTAACCTACAAAGTCCAAGTGCCCGATAGGGAACCTACATAGTCCAAGTGCTCGCTGAGGAACCTACATATTCCAAGTGCCTGTTAGGGAACCTAGATAGTCCAAGTGCCCGTAGGGAACATATATAGTCCAAGAGCCCGCTAGGGAACTTACATAGTCAAAGTGCCCGTTAGGGAACCTAGATAATCCAAGTGCCCGTTAGGGAACCTGCATCATCCAAGTGCCCGGTAGTTAATCTAGATTGTCCAAGTGCCCGCTAGTTAACCTAGATAGTCCAAGTGCCCGGTAGTTAACCTAGATCGTCCAAGTGCCCGCTAGTTAACCTACATAGTCCAAGGGCCCGATTGTTAACCTATATACTCCAAGGTCCACTACTTAACCTAGATAGTCCAAGTGCCCGCTTGTTAACCTACATAATGCAAGGGCCCTCTAGTTAACGTAGATAGTCCAAGTGCCCTCTAGGGGACGTACATAGTCCAAGTGCCCGCTAGGTAACCTAGATAGTCCAAGTGCCCGTTAGCTAACCTAGATAGTCCAAGTGCCCGCTAGGTAACCTAGACAGTCCAAGTGTCTGCTAGTTAACCTACATAGTCCAAGAACCCGCTAGGTAACCTAGATAGTCCAAGGACCCACTAGTTAACCTACATAGTCCAAGTGCCCGATAGGGAACCTACATAGTCCAAGTGCCCGCTGAGAAACTTACATAGTCCAAGTGCACGATAGGGAACCTACATATTCCAAGTGCCTGTTAGGGAACCTAGATAGTCCATGTGCCCATAGGGAACATATATAGTTCAAGAGCCCTCTAGGGAACCTACATAGTCAAAGTGCCCGTTAGGGAACCTAGAGAGTCCAAGTGCCCGCTAGGGAACCTGCATCATCCAAGTGCCCGGTAGTTAATCTAGATAGTCCAAGTGCCCCCTAGTTAACCTAGATAGTCCAAGTGCCCGGTAGTTAACCTAGATCGTCCAAGTGCCCGCTAGTTAACCTACATAGTCCAAAGGCCCGCAAGTTGACCTCATAGTCCAAGGGCCCTCTAGTTAACTTAGATCGTCCAAGTGCCCACTAGGGGACGTACATAGTCCAACTGCCCACTAGGTAACCTTGATAGTCCGAGTGTCCGCTAGTTAACCTAGATAGTCCAAGGGCCCGCTAGTTAACCAACATAGTCCAAGTGCCCAATAGGGAACCTACAAAGTCCAAGTGCCCGCTGAGGAACCTACATATTCCAAGTCCCCGATAGGGAACCTATATATTCCAAGTGCCCGTTAGGGAACCTAGATAGTCCAAGTGCCCGTAGGGAACCTATATATTCCAAGTGTCCGCTAGGAACCTACATAGTAAATGTGCCCGCTAGGGAACCTGCATTGTCCAAGTGCCTGCTAGTTACCTAGATAGTCCAAGTGCCCGCTAGTTAACCTAGATTGTCCAAGTGCCAGCTAGTTAACCTTGATGGTCCAAGTGCCCTCTAGTTAACCTACCTAGTCCAAGGGCCCGCAAGTTAACCTAGATATTCCAAGTGCCCGCTAGTTAACCAAGATCGTCCAAGTGTCCACTAGTTAACCTACGTAGTCCAAGTTCCCGTTAGGTATCCTAGATAGTCCAAATGCCCGCTAGTTACCCTACATAGTCCAAGTGCCCGCTAGTTAACCTACATAGTTCACGTGCGCGATAGGGGACCTACAGAGTCCAAGTGCCCGCTAAGGGACGTACATAGTCCAAGTGCCCGCTAGGGAACCTACATAGTCCAAGTGCCCGTTAGGTAACCAAGATAGTCCAAATGCCCGCTAGTTAATCTAGATAGTCCAAGTGCCCGCTAGTTAACCTAGATAGTAAAAGTGCCCGCTAGTTAACCTAGATCGCCCAAGTGCCCGCTAGTTAACCTACATAGTCCAAGGGCCCGCTTGTTAACCTACATAGTCCAAGGTCCGCTACTTAACCTAGATAGTCCAAGGGCCCGCTAGTTATCCTAGATAGTCCAAGTGCCCGCTAGGGGACGTACATAATCCAAATGCCCGCTAGGTAACCTAGATAGTCCAAGTGCCCGTTAGCTAACCTAGATAGTCCAAGTGCCCGCTAGGTAACCTACATAGTCCAAGTGCCCGTTCGTTAACCTAGATAGTTCAAGTGCCCGCTAGGTAACCTAGACAGTCCAAGTTCCCGCTTGGTTACCTACATAGTCCAAGTGCCCGCTAGTTAACCTACATAGCCCAGGGCCCGCTAGTTAACCTAGATAGTCCTATTGCCCGTTAGTTAACCTAGATAGTCCAAGTGCACACTAGGGGACGTACATAGTCCAAGTGGCCGCTAGGTAACCTAGATAGTCCAGTGCCCGCTAAGGTATGTACATAGTCCAAGTGCCCGCTAGGTAACCTAGATAGTCTAAGTGCCCGCTAGTTAACCTACATAGTCCAAGTGCCCGCTAGTTAACCTACATAGTCCAAGTGCCCTCTAGTTAACCTAGATAGTCCACGTGCCCGCTAGGGTATGTACATAGTTCAATTGCCCGCTAGGTAACCTAGATAATCCAAGTGTCTGCTAGTTAACCTACATAGTCCAAGTGCCCGTTAGGTAACCTAGATAGTCCAAGTGCCCGTAGTGAACCTATATATTCCAAGTGCCCGCTAGGGAACCTGCATTGTCCAAGTGTCGGCTAGTTAACCTAGATGGTCCAAGTGTCTGCTAGTTAACCTAGATAGTCCAAGTGTCTGCTAATTAACCTTGATCGTCCAAGTGCCCGCTAGTTAACCTACATACTCCAAGGGCCCACTAGTTAACCTACATAGTCCAAGAACCCGCTAGTTAACCTAGATAGTTCAAGTGCCCGCTAGTTAACCTACATAGTCCAAGGGCCCGCAAGGTAACCTAGATATTCCAATTTCCTGCTAGCTAACCTAGATAGTCCAAGTGCCCGCTAGATAACCTACATAGTACAAGTGCCCAATCATTAACCTAGATAGTCCAAGTGCCCGCTAGGTAACCTAGACTGTCCAAGTGCCCGCTTGGTTACCTACATAGTCCAAGTGCCCACTAGTTAACCTACATAGCCCAGGGCCCGCTAGTTAACCTAGATAGTCCTATTGCCCGTTAGATAACCTAGATAGTCCAAGTGCACACTAGGGGACGTACATAGTCCAAGTGTCCGCTAGTTAACCTTGATCATCCAAGTGCCCGCTAGTTAACCTACATAGTCCAAGGGCCCACTAGTTAACCTACATAGTCCAAGAACCCGCTAGTTAAACTAGATAGTCCAAGTGCCCGCTAGTTAACCTACATAGTCCAAGGGCCCGCAAGGTAACCTAGATATTCCAATTTCCTGTTAGCTAACCTAGATAGTCCAAGTGCCCGCTAGGTAACCTACATAGTACAAGTGCCCATTCATTAACCTAGATAGTCCAAGTGCCCGCTAGATAACCTAGACTGTCCAGTGCCCGCTAGGTTACCTACATAATCCAAGTGCCCGCTAGGTAACCTAGATAGTCCTAGTGCACGTTAGTTATCCTAGATAGTCCAAGTGCCCACTAGGGGACGTACACAGTCCAAGTGCCCGCTAGGTGACATACATAGTCCAAGTGCCCGCTAGGGAACCTACATAGTAAAGTGCCCGCTAGTTAACCTAGATCGTCCAAGTGCCCGCTCGTTAACCTACATAGTCCAAGTGCCTCATAGGGAACCTACATAGTCCAAGTGCCCGTTAGGGAACCTAGACAGTCCAAGTGCCCGCTAGGGAACCTGCATCATCCAAGTGCCCGCTAGTTAACCTAGATCGTCCAAGTGCCCGCTAGTTAACCTACATAGTCCAAGGGCCCGCAAGTTGACCTACATAGTCCAAGGGCCCTCTAGTTAACCTAGATCGTCCAAGTGCCCACTAGGGGACGTACATAGTCCAACTGTCCACTAGGTAACCTAGATAGTCCAAGGGCCCGCTAGTTAACCAACATAGTCCAAGTGCCCAATAGGGAACCTACAAAGTCCAAGTGCCCGCTAAGGAACCTACATATTCCAAATGCCCGATAGGGAACCTATATATTCCAAGTGCCCGTTAGGGAACCTTGATAGTCCAAGTGCCCGTAGGGAACCTATATATTCCAAGTGCCCGCTAGGAACCTACATAGTCAATGTGCCCGCTAGGGAACCTTCATTGTCCAAGTGCCCGCAAGTTAACCTTGATTGTCCAAGTGGCAGCTAGTTAACCTTGATGGTCCAAGTGCCCTCTAGTTAACCTACATAGTCCAAGTGCCCGTTCATTAACCTAGACAGTCCAAGTGCCCGCTAGTTAACCTACATAGTCCAAGTTCCCGTTAGGTAACCTAGATAGTCCAAGTGCCCACTAGGTAACCTACATAGTCCAAGTATCCACTAGGTAACCTAGATATTCCAAGTTCCTTTTAGCTAACCTAGATAGTCCAAGTGCCCGCTAGGTAACCTACATAGTCCAAGTGCCCATTCGTCAACCTAGATAGTCCAAGTGCCCGCTAGTTAACCTAGATTGTCCAAGTGCCCGCTAGGTTACCTACATAGTCCAAGTACCCGTTCGTTAACCTAGATAATCCAATTGCCCGCTAGGTAACCTACATAGTCCAAGTGCCCTTTCGTTAACCTAGATAGTCCAAGTGCCCGTTAGGTAACCTAGATAGTCCAAGTGCCCGCTAGGTAACCTACATAGTCCAAGTGCCCGCTAGAAAACCTAGATAGTCCAAGTGCCCGCTAGGTAACCTACATAGTCCAAGTGCCCGCTAGGTAACCTACTAAGTCCAAGTGCCTGCTAGGTAATCTATATAGTCCAAATGCCCGCTAGGGCACCCATATAGTCCAATTGTCCGCTAATTTACCTATATAGTCCAAGTGACCGTTAGCTAACCTAGATAGTCCAAGGGTCATCTAGTTAACCTACATAGTTCAAGGGCCCGCTAGGTAACCTAGCTAATCCAAGTGCCCGCTAGTTAACCTAGATGGTCCAAGTGCCCGATAGTTAACCTACATAGTGCAAAGGCCCACTAGTTAACCTAGATCGTCCAAGTGTCCGCTAGTTAACCTACATAGTCCAAGGCGCCGCTAGTTGACCTAGATAGACCAAGTGCCCGCTAGTTCACCTAGATAGTCCTAGTGCCCGTTAGTTATCCTAGATAGTCCAAGTGTCCACTAGGGGACGTACATCTTCCAAGTGCCCGCTAGGTAACCTAGATAGTCCAAGTGCCCGCTAGGGTATGTACATAGTCCAAGTGCCCGCTAGGTATCCTAGATAGTCTAAGTGCCCGCTAGTTAACCTACATAGTCCAAGTGCCCGCTAGTTTATCTACATTGTCCATGTGTGCGATAGGGAACCTACATAGTCCAAGTGCCCGCTAGGGAACCTAAATAGTCCAAGTGCCCGTTAGGGAACCAGGATAGTCCAAGTGCCCGCTAGTTAACCTAGATAGTACAAGTGCCCGCTAGTTAACCTAGATCGTCCCAGTGCCCGCTAGTTAACCTACATAGTCCAAGGGCGTGCTTGTTAACCTACATAGTTCAAGGTCCGCTAGGGGACGTACATAGTCCAAGTGCCCGCTATGTAACCTAGATAGTCCAGTGCCGTCTAGGGTATGTACATAGTCCAGGTGCCCGCTAGGTAACCTAGATAGTCTAAGTCCCCGCTACTTAACCTACATAGTCCAAGGTCCCGCTCGTTAACCTACATAGTCCAAGTGCTTGATAGGGAACCTACATAGTCCAAGTGCCCGTTAGGGAACCTAGATAGTCCAAGTGCCCTTTAGTTAACCTAGATAGTCCAAGTGCCCGCTAGTTAACCTAGATCGTCTAAGTGCCCGCTAGTTAACATACATAGTCCAAGGGCCCGCTTGTTAACCTACATAGTCCAAGGTCCGCTACTTAACCTAGATAGTCCAAGTGCCCGCTAGTTAACCTACATAGTATAAGTGCCCTCTAGTTAACCTAGATAGTCCAAGTGCCCGCTAGGGGACGTACATAGTCCAAGTGCCCTCTAGTTAACCTAGATAGTCCAAGTGCCTGCTAGGGGACGTACCTAGTCCAAGTGCCCGTTTGTTATCCTAGATAGTCCAAGTGCCCACTAGGTAACCTAGACAGTCCAAGTTCCCGCTAGGTTACCTACATAGTCCAAGTGACCGCTAGTTAACCTGGTAGTTCAAGTGCCTGCTAGTTAACCTACATAGTCCATGTGCCCGCTAGTTAACCTACATAGTCCAGTGCCCGCTAGTTAACATACATAGTCCAAGTGCCCGTTGAGGAACCTACATAGTCCAAGTGCCCGATAGGGAACCTACATATTCCAAGTGCCCGTTAGGGAACCTAGATAGTCCAAGTGCCCGTAGGGAACATATATAGTCCAAGTGCCCACTAGGGAACCTACATAGTCAAAGTGCCCGCTAGGGAACCTGCATTGTCCAAGTGCCTGCTAGTTAACCTACATAGTCCAGAACCCGCTAGTTTACCTAGATAGTCCAAGTGCCCGCTAGATAGCCTACATAGTCCAAGGGGCCGCTAGTTAACCTAGATATTCCAAGTGCCCGCTAGTTAACCTAGATCGTCCAAGAGTCCGCTAGTTAAACTACATAGTCCAAGTTCCCGTTAGGTAACCTAGATAGTCCAAGTGCCCGCAAGGTAACCTACATAATCCAAGTGCCCGCTAGGTAACCTAGATATTCCAAGTTCCTGTTAGCTAACCTAGATAGTCCAAGTGCCTGCTAGGTAACCTACAAAGTCCATGTGCCCATTCCTTAACCTAGATAGTCCAAGTGCCCACTAGGTAACCTAGACAATCCAAGTTCCCGGTAGGTTACCTACATAGTCCAAGTGACCGCTAGGTAACCTGATAGTTCAAGTGCCTGCTAGTTAACCTACATATTCCAAGTGCCCGCTAGTTAACCTACATAGCACAGGGCCTGCTAGTTAACCTAGATAGTCCAAGTGCCGGCTAGTTAACCTACATAGTCCTAGTGCCCGCTGAGGAACCTACATAGTCCAAGTGCCCGATAGGGAACCTACATATTCCAAGTGCCCATTAGGGAACCTAGATAGTCCAAGTGCCCGTAGGGAACCTATATAATCCAAGTGCCCGCTAGGGAACCTACATAGTCAAAGTGCCCGCTAGGGAACCTGCATTGTACAAGTGCCCGCTAGTTAACCTGGATCGTCCAAGTGCCCGCTAGTTAACCTAGATAGTCCAAGTTCTCGCTAGTTAACCTTGATCGTCCAAGTGCCCGCTAGTTAACCTACAAAGTCCAAGTGCCCGATAGGGAACCTACATAGTCCAAGTGCTCGCTGAGGAACCTACATATTCCAAGTGCCTGTTAGTGAACCTAGATAGTTCAAGTGCCCGTAGGGAACATATATAGTCCAAGAGCCCGCTAGGGAACCTACATAGTCAAAGTCCCCGTTAGGGAACCTAGATAATCCAAGTGCCCGTTAGGGAACCTGCATCATCCAAGTGCCCGGTAGTTAATCTAGATAGTCCAAGTGCCCGCTAGTTAACCTAGATAATCCAAGTGCCCGGTAGTTAACCTAGATCGTCCAAGTGCCCGCTAGTTAACAACATAGTCCAAGGGCCTGATTGTTAACCTATATACTCCAAGGTCCGCTACTTAGCCTAGATAGTCCAAGTGCCCGCTTGTTAACCTACATAATGCAAGGGCCCTCTAGTTAACGTAGATAGTCCAAGTGCCCTCTAGGGGACGTACATAGTCCAAGTGCCCGCTAGGTAACCTAGATAGTCCAAGTGCCCGTTAGCTAACCTAGATAGTCCAAGTGCCCGCTAGGTAACCTAGACAGTCCAAGTGTCTGCTAGTTAACCTACATAGTCCAAGTACCCGCTAGGTAACCTAGATAGTCCAAGGACCCACTAGTTAACCTACATAGTCCAAGTGCCCGATAGGGAACCTACATAGTCCAAGTGCCCGCTGAGAAACTTACATAGTCCAAGTGCACGATAGGGAACCTACATATTCCAAGTTCCTGTTAGGGAACCTAGATAGTCCATGTGCCCATAGGGAACATATATAGTTCAAGAGCCCTCTAGGGAACCTACATAGTCAAAGTGCCCGTTAGGGAACCTAGAGAGTCCAAGTGCCCGCTAGGGAACCTGCATCATCCAAGTGCCCGGTAGTTAATCTAGATAGTCCAAGTGCCCCCTAGTTAACCTAGATAGTCCAAGAGCCCGGTAGTTAACCTAGATCGTCCAAGTGCCCGCTAGTTAACCTACATAGTCCAAGGGCCCGCTTGTTAACCTACATAGTCCAACGGCCCGCTTGTTAACCTACATAGTCCAAGGACCGCTACTTAACCTAGATAGTCCAAGTGCCCGCTTGTTGACCTACATAGTCCAAGGGCCCTCTAGTTAACGTAGATAGTCCAAGTGCCCGCTAGGGGACGTACATAGTCCAAGTGCCCGATAGGTAACCTAGACACTCCAAGTGTCTGCTAGTTAACCTACATAGTCCAAGTGCCCGCTAGGTAACCTAGATAGTCCAAGGACCCACTAGTTAACCTACATAGTTCAAGTGCCCGATAGGGAACCTACATAGTCCAAGTGCCCGCTGAGAAACTTACATAGTCCAAGTGCCCTATAGGGAACCTACATATTCCAAGTGCCCGTTAGGGAACCTAGATAGTCCAAGTGCCCGTAGGGAACCTATATATTCCAAGTGCCCGCTAGGGAACCTGCATTGTCCAAGTGACTGCTAGTTAACCTAGATAGTCCAAGTGCCCGCTAGTTAACCTAGGTAGTCCAAGTGCGCGCTAGTTAACGTACATAGTCCAAGTGCCCGATAGGGAACCTACATAGTCCACGTGCCCGCTGAGGAACCTACATAGTCCAAGTGCCCGATGAGGAACCTACATAGTCCAAGTGCCCGATAGGGAAACTACATATTCCAAGTGCCTGTTAGGGAACCTAGATAGTCCAAGTGCCCGTAGGGAACATATATAGTCCAAGTGCCCACTAGGGAACCTACATAGTCAAAGTGCCCGCTAGGGAACCTGCATTGTCCAAGTGCCCGCTAGTTAACCTACATAGTCCACAACCCGCTAGTTTACCTAGATGGTCCAAGTGCCCGCTAGATAACCTACATAATCCAAGGGGCCGCTAGTTAACCTAGATATTCCAAGTGCCCGCTAGTTAACCTAGATCGTCCAAGAGTCCGCTAGTTAACCTACATAGTCCAAGTTCCCTTTAGGTAACCTAGATAGTCCAAGTGCCTGCTAGGTAACCTACATAGTCCATGTGCCCATTCCTTAACCTAGATAGTCCAAGTGCCCACTAGGTAACCTAGACAGTCCAAGTTCCCGCTAGGTTACCTACATAGTCCAAGTGACCGCTAGTTAACCTGATAGTTCAAGTGCCTGCTAGTTAACCTACATAGTCCAAGTGCCCGCTAGTTAACCTACATAGCCCAGGGCCTGCTAGTTAACCTAGATAGTCCAAGTGCCGGCTAGTTAACCTACATAGTCCTAGTGCCCGCTGAGGAACCTACATAGTCTAAGTGCCCGATAGGGTACCTACATATTCCAAGTGCCCATTAGGGAACCTAGATAGTCCAAGTGCCCGTAGGGAACCTATATAATCCAAGTGCCCGTTAGGGAACCTACATAGTCAAAGTGCCCGCTAGGGAACCTGCATTGTACAAGTGCCCGCTAGTTAACCTAGATCGTCCAAGTGCCCGCTAGTTAACCTAGATAGTCCAAGTTCTCGCTAGTTAACATTGATCGTCCAAGTGCCCGCTAGTTAACCTACAAAGTCCAAGTGCCCGATAGGGAACCTACATAGTCCAAGTGCTCGCTGAGGAACCTACATATTCCAAGTGCCTGTTAGGGAACCTAGATAGTCCAAGTGCCCGTAGGGAACATATATAGTCCAAGAGCCCGCTAGGGAACTTACATAGTCAAAGTGCCCGTTAGGGAACCTAGATAATCCAAGTGCCCGTTAGGGAACCTGCATCATCCAAGTGCCCGGTAGTTAATCTAGATTGTCCAAGTGCCCGCTAGTTAACCTAGATAGTCCAAGTGCCCGGTAGTTAACCTAGATCGTCCAAGTGCCCGCTAGTTAACCTACATAGTCCAAGGGCCCGATTGTTAACCTATATACTCCAAGGTCCACTACTTAACCTAGATAGTCCAAGTGCCCGCTTGTTAACCTACATAATGCAAGGGCCCTCTAGTTAACGTAGATAGTCCAAGTGCCCTCTAGGGGACGTACATAGTCCAAGTGCCCGCTAGGTAACCTAGATAGTCCAAGTGCCCGTTAGCTAACCTAGATAGTCCAAGTGCCCGCTAGGTAACCTAGACAGTCCAAGTGTCTGCTAGTTAACCTACATAGTCCAAGAACCCGCTAGGTAACCTAGATAGTCCAAGGACCCACTAGTTAACCTACATAGTCCAAGTGCCCGATAGGGAACCTACATAGTCCAAGTGCCCGCTGAGAAACTTACATAGTCCAAGTGCACGATAGGGAACCTACATATTCCAAGTGCCTGTTAGGGAACCTAGATAGTCCATGTGCCCATAGGGAACATATATAGTTCAAGAGCCCTCTAGGGAACCTACATAGTCAAAGTGCCCGTTAGGGAACCTAGAGAGTCCAAGTGCCCGCTAGGGAACCTGCATCATCCAAGTGCCCGGTAGTTAATCTAGATAGTCCAAGTGCCCCCTAGTTAACCTAGATAGTCCAAGTGCCCGGTAGTTAACCTAGATCGTCCAAGTGCCCGCTAGTTAACCTACATAGTCCAAGGGCCCGCTTGTTAACTTACATAGTCCAAGGACCGCTACTTAACCTAGATAGTCCAAGTGCCCGCTTGTTAACCTACATAGTCCAAGGGCCCTCTAGTTAACGTAGATAGTCCAAGTGCCCGCTAGGGGACGTACATAGTCCAAGTGCCCGCTAGGTAACCTAGACAGTCCAAGTGTCTGCTAGTTAACCTACATAGTCCAAGTGCCCGCTAGGTAACCTAGATAGTCCAAGGACCCACTAGTTAACCTACATAGTTCAAGTGCCCGATAGGGAACCTACATAGTCCAAGTGCCCGCTGAGAAACTTACATAATCCAAGTGCCCTATAGGGAACCTACATATTCCAAGTGCCCGTTAGGGCACCTAGATAGTCCAAGTGCCCGTAGGGAACATATATATTCCAAGTGCCCGCTAGGGAACCTGCATTGTCCAAGTGACTGCTAGTTAACCTAGATAGTCCAAGTGCCCGCTAGTTAACCTAGGTAGTCCAAGTGCCCGCTAGTTAACCTTGATCGTCCATGTGCCTGCTAGTTAACCTACATACTCCAAGGGCCCGCTAGTTAACCTACATAGTCCAAGAACCCGCAAGTTAACCTAGATAGTCCAAGTGCCCGCTAGTTAACCTACATAGTCCAAGGGCCCGCAAGTTAACCTACCTAGTCCAAGTGCGCTATAGGGAACCTACATAGTCCAAGTGCCTGCTAAGGGACGTACATAGTCTAAGTGCCCACTAGGGAACCTACATAGTCCAAGTGCCCGTTAGGGAACCTAGATAGTCCAAGTGCCCGCTAGGGAACCTGCATCATCCAAGTGCCCGCTAGTTAATCTAGATAGTCCAAGTGCCCGCTAGTTAACCTACATAATCCAAGGTCCGTTACTTAACCTAGATAGTCCAAGTGCCCGCTAGTTAATCTACATAGTCCAAGTGCCCTCTAGTTAACCTAGATATTCCAAGTGCCCTCTAGTTAACCTAGATAGTCCAAGTTCCCGCTAGGGGACGTACATAGTCCAAGTGCCCTCTAGTTAACCTAGATAGTCCAAGTGCCCGCTAGGGGACGTACATAATCCAAGTGCCCGTTTGTTATCCTAGATAGTCCAAATGCCCACTAGGTAACCTAGACAGTCCAAGTTCCTGCTAGGTTACCTACATAGTCCAAGTGACCGCTAGTTAACCTGATAGTTCAGGTGCCTGCTAGTTAACCTACATAGCCCAGGGCCTGCTAGTTAACCTATATAGTCCAAGTGCCGGCTAGTTAACCTACATAGTCAAGTGCCCGCTGAGAAACCTACATAGTCCAAGTGCCCGATATGGAACCTAGATATTCCAATTTCCTGTTAGCTAACCTAGACAGTCCAAGTGCCCCCTAGGTACCTTACACTGTCCAGTGCCCGCTAGGTTACCAACATAGTCCAAGTGCCCGCTAGGTAACCTAGATGCACCAAGTGCCCGCTAGTTAACCTAGTAGTCCGAGTGCCCGTTAGTTATCCTAGATAGTGCAAGTGTCCACTAGGGGACGTACATAGTCCATGTTCCCGCTAGGTAACCTAGATAGTCCATGTGCTCGCTAGGGTATGTACATAGTTCAAGGGCCCGCTAGGTAACCTAGATTGTCCAAGTGTCCACTAGTTAACCTACATAGTCTAAGTGCCCGCTAGTTAACCTACATAGTCCAAGGGCCCGCAAGTTAACCTACATAGTCCAAGTGCGCTATAGGGAACCTACATAGTCCAAGTGCCCGCTAAGGGACGTACATAGTCTAAGTGCCCGCTAGGGAACCTACATAGTCCAAGTGCCCGTTAGGGAACCTAGATAGTCCAAGTGGCCGCTTGGGAACCTGCATCATCCAAGTGCCCGCTAGTTAATCTAGATAGTCCAAGTGCCCGCTAGTTAACCTACATAGTCCAAGTGCCCTCTAGTTAACCTAGATATTCCAAGTGCCCTCTAGTTAACCTAGATAGTCCAAGTTCCCGCTAGGGGACGTACATAGTCCAAGTGCCCTCTAGTTAACCTAGATAGTCCAAGTGCCCGCTAGGGGACGTACATAATCCAAGTGCCCGTTTGTTATCCTAGATAGTCCATGTGCCCACTAGGTAACCTAGACAGTCCAAGTTCCCGCTAGGTTACCTACATAGTCCAAGTGACCGCTAGTGAACCTGATAGTTCAGGTGCCTACTAGTTAACCTACATAGCCCAGGGCCTGCTAGTTAACCTATATAGTCCAATTGCCGGCTAGTTAACCTACGTAGTGCAAGTGCCCGCTGAGGAACCTACATAGTCCAAGTGCCAGATAGGGAACCTACATAATCCAAGTGCCCGTTAGGGAAACTAGATAGTCCAAGTGCCCGTAAGGAACCTATATAGTCCAAGTGCCCGCTAGGGAACCTGCATTGTACAAGTGCCCGCTAGTTAACCTAGATCGTCCAAGTGCCCGCTAGTTAACCTAGATAGTCCAAGTTCCCGCTAGTTAAACTACATAGTCCAAGGGCCCTCTAGTTAACCTAGATAGTCCACGTGCCCGCTAGCGTATGTACATAGTTCAAGTGCCCGCTAGGTAACCTAGACAGCCCAAGTGTCTGCTAGTTAACCTACATAGTCCAAGTGCCCGCTAGGTAACCTAGATAGTCCAAGGACCCACTAGTTAACCTACATAGTCCAAGTGCCCGATAGGGATCCTACATAGTCCAAGTGCCCGCTGAGAAACTTACATAGTCCAAGTGCCCGATAGGGAACCTACATATTCCAAGTGCCTGTTAGGGAACCTAGATAGTCCATGTTCCCGTAGGGAACATATATAGTCCAAGAGCCCGCTAGGGAACCTACATAGTCAAAGTGCCCGTTAGGGAACCTAGATAGTCCAAGTGCCCGCTAGGGAACCTGCATCATCCAAGTGCCCGGTAGTTAATCTAGATAGTCCAAGTGCCCGCTAGTTAACCTAGATAGTCCAAGTGCCCGGTAATTAACCTAGATCTTCCAAGTGCCCGCTAGTTAACCTACATAGTCCAACGGCCCGCTTGTTAACCTACATAGTCCAAGGTTCGCTACTTAACCTAGATAGTCCAAGTGCCCGCTTGTTAACCTACATAGTCCAAGGGCCCTCTAGTTAACGTAGATAGTCCAAGTGCCCGATAGGGGACGTACATAGTCCAAGTGCCCGCTAGGTAACCTAGATAGTCCAAGTGCCCGTTAGCTAACCTAGATATTCCAAGTGCCCGCTAGGTAACCTAGATAGTCCAGGTGCCCGCTAGCGTATGTACATAGTTCAAGTGCCCGCTAGGTAAACTAGACAGTCCAAGTGTCTGCTAGTTAACCAACATAGTCCAAGTGCCCGCTAGGTAACCTAGATAGTCCAAGGACCCACTAGTTAACCTACATAGTCCAAGTGCCCGATAGGGAACCTACATATTCCAAGTGCCCGTTAGGGAACCTACATAGTCCAAGTGCCCGTAGGGAACCGATATATTCCAAGTGCCCGCTAGGGAACCTGCATTGTCCAAGTGCCTGCTAGTTAACCTAGATAGTCCAAGTACCCGCTAGTTAACCTAGGTAGTCCAAGTGCCCGCTAATTACCCTTGATCGTCCATGTGCCCGCTAGTTAACCTACATAGTCCAAGGGCCCGCTAGTTAACCTACATAGTAGAAGAACCCGCAAGTTAACCTAGATAGTCCAAGTGCCCGCTAGTTAACCTACATAGTCCAAGGGCCCGCAAGGTAACCTGATATTCCAATTTCCTGTTAGCTAACCTAGACAGTCCAAGTGCCCGCTAGGTACCCTAGACTGTCCAGTGCCCGCTAGGTTACCTACATAGTCCATATGCCCGCTAGGTAACCTAGATACACCAAGTGCCCGCTAGTAAACCTAGATAGTCCTAGTGCCCGTTAGTTATCCTAGATAGTCCAAGTGCCCACTAGGGGACGTACATAGTCTAAGTGCCCGCTAGTTAACCTACATAGTCTAAGTGCCCGCTAGTTAACCTACATAATCCAAGGGCCAGCAAGTTAACCTACATAGTCCACGTGCGCTATAGGGAACCTACATAGTCCAAGTGCCCGCTAAGGGACGTACATAGTCTAAGTGCCAGCTAGGGAACCTACATAGTTCAAGTGCCCGTTAGGGAACCTAGATAGTCCAAGTGCCCGCTAGGGAACCTGCATCATCCAAGTGCCCGCTAGTTAATCTAGATAGTCCAAGTGCCCGCTAGTTAACCTACATAATCCAAGGTCCGCTACTTAACCTAGATAGTCCAAGTGCCCGCTAGTTAACCTACATAGTCCAAGTGCCCTCTAGTTAACCTAGATATTCCAAGTGCCCTCTAGTTAACCTAGATAGTCCAAGTGCCCGCTATGGGACGTACATAATCCAAGTGGCGTTTGTTATCCTAGATAGTCCAAGTGCCCACTAGGTAACCAAGACTGTCCAAGTTCCCGCTAGGTTACCTACATAGTTCAAGTGACCACTAGTTAACCTGATAGTTGAGATGCCTGCTAGTTAACCTACATAGTCCAAGTGCCCGCTAGTTAACCTACATAGCCCAGGGCCTGCTAGTTAACCTATATACTCCAAGTGCCGGCTAGTTAACCTACATAGTGCAATTGCCCGCTGAAGAACCTACATAGTCCAAGTACCCGATAGGGAACCTACATATTCCATTGCCCGTTAGGGAAACTAGAGAGTCCAAGTGCCCGTAGGGAACCTATATAGTCCAAGTGCCCGCTAGGGAACCTACATAGTCAAAGTGCCCGCTAGGGAACTTGCATTGTACAAGTGCCCGCTAGTTAACCTAGATCGTCCAAGTGCCCGCTAGTTAACCTAGATAGTCCTAGTTCCCGCTAGTTAACCTTGATCGTCCAAGTTCCCGCTAGTTAACCTACATAGTCCAAGTGCCCGATAGGGAACCTACATAGTCCAAGTGCCCGATAGGGAACCTACATAGTCCAAGGACCCGCTAGTTAACCTAGATATTCCTAGTGCCCGCTATTTAACCTAGATCGTCCAAGAGTCCGCTAGTTAACCTACATAGTCCAAGTTCCCGTTAGGTAACCTACATAGTCCAAGGGCCCGCTAGGTAACCTACATATTCCAAGTGCCCGCTAGGTAACCTAGATAGTCCAAGTGCCCGTTAGGTAACCTATTTAGTCCAAGTGCGCGCTAGGTAACCTACATAGTCCAAGTTCCCGCTAGGTAACCTAGATAGTAAGTGCCCGTTACCTAACCTAGATAGTCCAAGTGCCCGCTAGGCAACCTACGTAGTACAAGTGCCCGTTCGTTAACCTAGAAGTCCAAGTGTCCGCTAGGTAACCAAGACTGTCCAAGTGCCCGCTAGGTTACCTACATAGTCCAAGTGCCCGTTAATAACACAGATAGTCCAACTGCCCGCTAGGTAACCTTTAGAGTCCAAGTGCCCCCTAGGTAACCTAGATAGTCCAAGTGCCCGCTAGTTAACCTACATAGTCCAAGTGCCCGCTAGTTAACCTAGACAGTCCAAGTGCCCACTAGGTATCCTGCATAGTCCAAGTGCCCGTTAGGTAACCTAGATATTCCAAGTGCCCGCTAGGGAACCTACATAGTCAAAGTGCCCGCTAGGGAACCTGCATTGTACAAGTGCCCGCTAGTTAACCTAGATCGTCCAAGTGCCCGCTAGTTAACCTAGATAGTCCAAGTTCCCGCTAGTTAAACTACATAGTCCAAGGGCCCTCTAGTTAACCTAGATAGTCCACGTGCCCGCTAGCGTATGTACATAGTTCAAGTGCCCGCTAGGTAACCTAGACAGTCCAAGTGTCTGCTAGTTAACCTACATAGTCCAAGTGCCCGCTAGGTAACCTAGATAGTCCAAGGACCCACTAGTTAACCTACATAGTCCAAGTGCCCGATAGGGATCCTACATAGTCCAAGTGCCCGCTGAGAAACTTACATAGTCCAAGTGCCCGATAGGGAACCTACATATTCCAAGTGCCTGTTAGGGAACCTAGATAGTCCATGTTCCCGTAGGGAACATATATAGTCCAAGAGCCCGCTAGGGAACCTACATAGTCAAAGTGCCCGTTAGGGAACCTAGATAGTCCAAGTGCCCGCTAGGGAACCTGCATCATCCAAGTGCCCGGTAGTTAATCTAGATAGTCCAAGTGCCCGCTAGTTAACCTAGATAGTCCAAGTGCCCGGTAATTAACATAGATCTTCCAAGTGCCCGCTAGTTAACCTACATAGTCCAACGGCCCGCTTGTTAACCTACATAGTCCAAGGTTCGCTACTTAACCTAGATAGTCCAAGTGCCCGCTTGTTAACCTACATAGTCCAAGGGCCCTCTAGTTAACGTAGATAGTCCAAGTGCCCGATAGGGGACGTACATAGTCCAAGTGCCCGCTAGGTAACCTAGATAGTCCAAGTGCCCGTTAGCTAACCTAGATAGTCCAAGTGCCCACTAGGTAACCTAGATAGTCCAGGTGCCCGCTAGCGTATGTACATAGTTCAAGTGCCCGCTAGGTAAACTAGACAGTCCAAGTGTCTGCTAGTTAACTTACATAGTCCAAGTGCCCGCTAAGTAACCTAGATAGTCCAAGGACCCACTAGTTAACCTACATAGTCCAAGTGCCCGATAGGGAGCCTACATATTCCAAGTGCCCGTTAGGGAACCTAGATAGTCCAAGTGCCCGTAGGGAACCTATATATTCCAAGTGCCCGCTAGGGAACCTGCATTGTCCAAGTGCCTGCTAGTTAACCTAGATAGTCCAAGTACCCGCTAGTTAACCTAGGTAGTCCAAGTGCCCGCTAATTACCCTTGATCGTCCATGTGCCCGCTAGTTAACCTACATAGTCCAAGGGCCCGCTAGTTAACCTACATAGTAGAAGAACCCGCAAGTTAACCTAGATAGTCCAAGTGCCCGCTAGTTAACCTACATAGTCCAAGGGCCCGCAAGGTAACCTGATATTCCAATTTCCTGTTAGCTAACCTAGACAGTCCAAGTGCCCGCTACGTACCCTAGACTGTCCAGTGTCCGCTAGGTTACCTACATAGTCCATATGCCCGCTAGGTAACCTAGATACACCAAGTGCCCGCTAGTAAACCTAGATAGTCCTAGTGCCCGTTAGTTATCCTAGATAGTCCAAGTGCCCACTAGGGGACGTACATAGTCTAAGTGCCCGCTAGTTAACCTACATAGTCTAAGTGCCCGCTAGTTAACCTACATAGTCCAAGGGCCAGCAAGTTAACCTACATAGTCTCGTGCGCTATAAGGAACCTACATAGTCCAAGTGCCCGCTAAGGGACGTACATAGTCTAAGTGCCAGCTAGGGAACCTACATAGTTCAAGTGCCCGTTAGGGAACCTAGATAGTCCAAGTGCCCGCTAGGGAACCTGCATCATCCAAGTGCCCGCTAGTTAATCTAGATAGTCCAAGTGCCCGCTAGTTAACCTACATAATCCAAGGTCCGCTACTTAACCTAGATAGTCCAAGTGCCCGCTAGTTAACCTACATAGTCCAAGTGCCCTCTAGTTAACCTAGATATTCCAAGTGCCCTCTAGTTAACCTAGATAGTCCAAGTGCCCGCTATGGGACGTACATAATCCAAGTGGCGTTTGTTATCCTAGATAGTCCAAGTGCCCACTAGGTAACCAAGACTGTCCAAGTTCCCGCTAGGTTACCTACATAGTCCAAGTGACCACTAGTTAAACTGATATTTCAGATGCCTGCTAGTTAACCTACATAGTCCAAGTGCCCGCTAGTTAACCTATATAGCCCAGGGCCTGCTAGTTAACCTATATTCTCCAAGTGCCGGCTCGTTAACCTACATAGTGCAATTGCCCGCTGAAGAACCTACATAGTCCAAGTGCCCGATAGGGAACCTACATATTCCATTGCCCGTTAGGGAAACTAGATTGTCCAAGTGCCCGTAGGGAACCTATATAGTCCAAGTGCCCGCTAGGGAACCTACATAGTCAAAGTGCCCGCTAGGGAACTTGCATTGTACAAGTGCCCGCTAGTTAACCTAGATAGTCCAAGTGCCCGCAAGGGGACGTACATAATCCAAGTGCCCGTTTGTTATCCTAGATAGTCCAAGTGCCCACTAGGTAACCAAGACTGTCCAAGTTCCCGCTAGGTTACCTACATAGTTCAAGTGACCACTAGTTAACCTGATAGTTGAGATGCCTGCTAGTTAACCTACATAGTCCAAGTGCCCGCTAGTTAACCTACATAGCCCAGGGCCTGCTAGTTAACCTATATACTCCAAGTGCCGGCTAGTTAACCTACATAGTGCAATTGCCCGCTGAAGAACCTACATAGTCCAAGTACCCGATAGGGAACCTACATATTCCATTGCCCGTTAGGGAAACTAGAGAGTCCAAGTGCCCGTAGGGAACCTATATAGTCCAAGTGCCCGCTAGGGAACCTACATAGTCAAAGTGCCCGCTAGGGAACTTGCATTGTACAAGTGCCCGCTAGTTAACCTAGATCGTCCAAGTGCCCGCTAGTTAACCTAGATAGTCCAAGTTCCCGCTAGTTAACCTTGATCGTCCAAGTTCCCGCTAGTTAACCTACATAGTCCAAGTGCCCGATAGGGAACCTACATAGTCCAAGTGCCCGATAGGGAACCTACATATTCCAAGTGCCTGTTAGGGAACCTAGATAGTCCAAGTGCCCGTAGGGAACATATATAGTCCAAGTGCCCGCTAGGGACCCTACATAGTCAAAGTGCCTGCTAGGGAACCTGCATTGTCCAAGTGCCCGCTAGATAACCTACATAGTCCAAGGACCCGCTAGTTAACCTAGATATTCCTAGTGCCCGCTATTTAACCTAGATCGTCCAAGAGTCCGCTAGTTAACCTACATAGTCCAAGTTCCCGTTAGGTAACCTACATAGTCCAAGGGCCCGCTAGGTAACCTACATATTCCAAGTGCCCGCTAGGTAACCTAGATAGTCCAAGTGCCCGTTAGGTAACCTAGATAGTCCAAGTGCCCGCTAGGTAAACTACATAGTCCAAGTTCCCGCTAGGTAATATAGATAGTCCAAGTGCCCGTTACCTGACCTAGATAGTCCAAGTGCCCGCTAGGCAACCTACATAGTACAAGTGCCCGTTCGTTAACCTAGAAGTCCAAGTGTCCGCTAGGTAACCTAGACTGTCCAAGTGCCCGCTAGGTTACCTACATAGTCCAAGTGCCCGTTAATAACACAGATAATCCAACTGCCCGCTAGGTAACCTTTAGAGTCCAAGTGCCCCCTAGGTAACCTAGATAGTCCAAGTGCCCACTAGTTAACCTACATAGTCCAAGTGCCCGCTAGTTAACCTAGACAGTCCAAGTGCCCACTAGGTATCCTGCATAGTCCAAGTGCCCGTTAGGTAACCTAGATATTCCAAGTGCCCGCTAGGAAACCTACATAGTCCAAGTGCCCGCTGGTAACCTAGATAGTACAACAGCCCGTTAGTTAACCTAGATAGTCCAAGTTCCCACTAGGGAACGTACATAGTCCAAGGACCCGCTAGTTAACCTACATAATCCAAGTGCCCGCTAGGGAACCTACATAGTCCAAGTGCCCCCTAAGGGACGTACATATTCCAAGTGCCCGCTAGGGAAACTACATAGTCCAAATGCCCATTAGGGAACTTAGTAGTCCAAGTGCCCGCTACGGAACCTGCATCGTCCAAGTGCCCGCTAGTTAATCTAGATTGTCTAAGTGCCCGCTATATCACCTAGATCATCCAAGTGCCCGCTAGTTAACCTTGATAATCCAAGTGCCCGCTAGGGAACGTACATAGTCCAAGTGCCCGCTAGGTTACCGAGATAGTCCAAGTGCCCGCTAGGGTATGTACATAGTTCAAGTGCCCGCTAGGTAACCTAGATTGTCCAAGTGCCCGCTAAGTAACCTAGATTGTCCAAGTGCCCGCTAGGTAACCTAGATAGTCCAAGGTCCCGCTAGATAACCTACATAGTCCAATGCCTGATAGGGAACCTACATAGTCCAAGTGCCCAATGAGGAACCTACATAGTCCAAGTGCCCGCTAGGGAACATACATAGTCCAAGTGGCCGCTAGTTAATCTAGATAGTCCAAGTGCCCTCTAGTTAACCTAGATAGTCCAAATGCCCTCTAGTTAACCTAAATCGTCCAAGTGCCCGCTAGTTAACCTAGATAATCCAAGTGCCCGCTAGTTAACCTACATAGTACAAGGGCCCTCTAGTTAACCTAGATAGTCCAAGTGCCCGCTAGGGGACGTACATAGTCCAAGTGCCCGCTAGGTAACCTAGATAGTCCAAGTTCCCACTAGGGTATGTACATAGTTCATGTGCCCGCTAGGTAACCTAGATTGTCCAACTGTCCGCTAGTTAACCTACATAGTCCAAGTGCCCGCTAGGTAACCTAGATAGTCCAAGGTCCCGCTAGTTAACCTACATAGTCCCATGCCCGATAGGGAACCTACATAGTCCAAGTGCCCGCTGAGGAACCTACATAGTCCAAGTGCCCGTTAGGGAACCTAGATAGTCCAAGTGCCCGTAGGGAACCTAAAATCCAAGTGCCCGCTAGGGAATCTACATAGTCAAAGTGCCCGCTAGGGAACCTGCATTGTAGAAGTGCACGCTAATTAACCTAGATAGTCCAATTGCCCGCTAGTTAACCTAGATAGTCAAAGTGCCCACTAGTTAACATTGATCATCCACAGCCCGCTAGTTAACCTACATAGTCCAAGTGCCCCATAGGGAACCTACATATTCCAAGTGCCTGTTAGGGAACCTAGATAGTCCAAGTGCCCGTAGGGAACATATATAGTCCAAGTGCCCGCTAGGGAACCTACATAGTCAAAGTGCCTGCTAGGGAACCTGCATTGTCCAAGTGCCCGCTAGATAACCTACATAGTCCAAGGACCCGCTAGTTAACCTAGATATTCCTAGTGCCCGCTATTTAACCTAGATCGTCCAAGAGTCCGCTAGTTAACCTAGATAGTCCAAGTTCCCACTAGGTAACCTACATAGTCCAAGTTCCCGCTAGGTAACCTAGATAGTCCAAGTGCCCGTTATCTAACCTAGATAGTCCAAGTGCCAGCTAGGCAACCTACATAGTACAAGTGCCCGTTCGTTAACCTAGAAGTCCAAGTGCCCGCTAGGTTACCTACATAGTCCAAGTGCCCGTTAATAACATAGATAGTCCAAGTGCCCGATAGGTAACCTTTAGAGTCCAAGTGCCCGCTAGGTAACCTAGATAGTCCATGTGCCCGCTAGTTAACCTACATAGTCCAAGTGCCCTTTCGTTAACCTACATAGTCCAAGTGCCCGCTAGGTAACCTAGACTGTGCAAGTGTCCGCTAGGTTACCTACACAGTCCAAAAGCACGTTCGTTAACCTAGATAGTCCACGGGCTCGCTACATAACCTACATAGTCCAAGGGCCAGCTAGGTAACCTATATAGTCCAAGTGCCCGCTAGTTAACCTACATAGTCCAAGTGCCCGCTAAAAAACCTAGATAGTCCAAGTGCCCGTTAGGTAAGCTAGATAGTCCAAGTGTCCGCTTGGTAACCTGCATCGTCCAAGTGCCCGCTAGTTAATCTAGATAGTCCAAGTGCCCGCTAGTTAACCTAGATAGTCCAAGTGCCCGGTAGTTAACCTAGATCGTCCAAGTGCCCGCTAGTTAACCTACATAGTCCAACGGCCCGCTTGTTAACCTACATAGTCCAAGGACCGCTACTTAACCTAGATAGTCCATTGCCCGCTTGTTAACCTACATAGTCCAAGGGCCCTCTAGTTAACGTAGATGGTCCAAGTGCCCGCTAGGGGACGTACATAGTCCATGTGCCCGCTAGGTAAACTAGATAGTCCAAGTGCCCGTTACCTAACCTAGATAGTCCAATTGCCCGCTATGCAACATACATAGTCCAAGTGCCCGTTCGTTAACCTAGAAGTCCAAGTGCCTGCTAGGTAACCTAGACTGTACAAGTGCCCGCTAGGTTACCTACATAGTCCAAGTGCCCGCTAGGTAACCTATATAGTCCAAGTGCCCACTAGGTAACCTAGATAGTCCAAGGGCCCGCTAGTTAACCTACATAGTCCAAGTGCCCGGTAGTTAACTTACATAGTTCAAGTGTCCGTAGGGAACCTGAAATGTCCAAGTGCCCGCTAGATAACCTACATGGTCCAAGGGCCCGCTAGTTAACCTAGATATTCCTAGTGCCCGCTATTTAACCTAGATCGTCCAAGAGTCCGCTAGTTAACCTACATAGTCCAAGTTCCCGTTAGGTAACCTACATAGTCCAACGGCCCGCTAGGTAACCTACATACTCCAAGTGCCCGCTAGGTAACCTAGATAGTCCAAGTGCCCGTTACCTAACCTAGATAGTCCAAGTGCCCGCTAGGCAACCTACATAGTACAAGTGCCCGTTCATTAACCTAGAAGTCCAAGTGCCCGCTAGGTAACCTAGACTCTCCAAGTGCCCGCTAGGTTACCTACATAGTCCAAGTGCCCGTTAATAACATAGATAGTCCAAGTGCCCGGTAGGTAACCTTTAGAGTCCAAGTGCCCGCTAGGTAACCTAGATAGTCCATGTGCCCGCTAGTTAACCTACATAGTCCAAGTGCCCGCTAGTTAACCTAGACAGTCCAAGTGTCCACTAGGTATCCTGTATAGTCCAAGTGCCCGTTAGGTAACCTAGATATTCCAAGTGCCCGCTAGGAAACCTACATAGTCCAAGTGCCCGCTAGGTAACCTAGATAGTACAATAGCCCGTTAGTTAACCTAGATAGTCCAAGTTCCCACTAGGGAACGTACATAGTCCAAGGACCCGCTAGTTAACCTACATAGTCCAAGTGCCCGATAGGGAACCTTCATACTCCAAGTGCCCGCTAAGGGTCGTACATATTCCAAGTGCCCGCTAGGGAATACACATAGTCCAAATGCCCATTAGGGAACCTACATAGTCCAAGTGGCCGCTAGTTAATCTAGAATGTCCAAGTGCCCGCTAGTTAACCTAGATTGTCCAAGTGCCCTCTAGTTAACCTAGATCGTCCAAGTGCCCGCTAGGGGACGTACATAGTCCAAGTGCCCGCTAGGTAACCTAGATAGTCCAAGTGCCCGCTAGGGTATGTACATAGTTCAAGTGCCCGCTAGATAACCTAGATTGTCCAACTGTCCGCTAGTTAACCTACATAGTCCATGTGCCCGCTAAGTAACCTAGATAATCCAAGGTCCCGCTAGTTAACCTACATAGTCCCATGCCCGATAGGGAACCTACAAAGCCAAGTGCCCGCTGAGGAACCTACATAGTCCAAGTGCCCGTTAGGGAACCTAGATAGTCCAAGTGCCCGTAGGGAACCTAGATAGTCCAAGTGCCCGCTAGGGAACCTACATAGTCAAAGTGCCCGCTAGGGAACCTGCATTGTACAAGTGCACGCTAATTAACCTAGATAGTCCAATTGCCCGATAGTTAACCTAGATAGTCAAAGTGCCCACTAGTTAACATTGATCCTCCACAGCCCGCTAGTTAACCTACAAAGTCCAAGTGCCCGATAGGGAACCTACATAGTCCAAGTGCTCGCTGAGGAACCTACAAATTCCAAGTGCCTGTTAGGGAACCTAGATAGTCCAAGTGCCCGTAGGGAACATATATAGTCCAAGAGCCCGCTAGGGAACCTACATACTCAAAGTGCCCGTTAGGGAACCTAGATAATCCAAGTGCCCGCTATGGTACCTGCATCATCCAAGTGCCCGGTGGTTAATCTAGATAGTCCAAGTGCCCGGTAGTTAACCTAGATCGTCCAAGTGCCCGCTAGTTAACCTACATATTCCAAGGTCCACTACTTAACCTACATAGTCCAAGTGCCCGCTTGTTAACCTACATAATGCAAGGGCCCTCTAGTTAACGTAGATAGTCCAAGTGCCCGCTAGGGGACGTATATAGTCCAAGTGCCCGCTAGGTAACCTAGATAGTCCAAGTGCCCGCTAGTTAACCTACATAGTCCAAGTGCCTGTTAGTTAACCTAGACAGTCCAAGTGCCCACTAGGTATCCTGCATAGTCCAAGTGCCCGTTAGGTAACCTAGATATTCCAAGTGCACGCTAGGAAACCTACATAGTCCAAGTGCCCGCTAGGTAACCTAGATAGTAAAACAGCCCGTTAGTTAACCTAGATAGTCCAAGTTCCCACTAGGGAACGTACATAGTCCAAGGACCCGCTAGTTAACCTACATAGTCCAAGTGCCCGATAGGGAACCAACATAGTCCTAGTGCCCGCTAAGTGACGTACATATTCCAAGTGCCCGCTAGGGAACCTACATAGTCCAAATGCCCATTAGGGAACTTAGTAGTCCAAGTGCCCGCTAGGGAACCTGCATCGTCCAAGTGCCCGCTAGTTAATCTAGATTGTCCAAGTGCACGCTAGTTAACCTAGATCGTCCAAGTGCCCGCTAGTTAACCTAGATAATCCAAGTGCCCGCTATTTAACCTACATAGACCAAGGGCCCTCTAGTTAACCTAGATATTCCAAGTGCCCGCAAGGGAACGTACATAGTCCACGTGCCCGCTAGGTAACCTAGATAGTCCAAATGCCCGCTAGGTTATGTACATAGTTCAAGTGCCCACTAGGTAACCTAGATATTCCAAGTTCCTGTTAGCTAACCTAGATAATCCAAGTGCCCGCTAGGTAACGTACATAGTCCAAGTGCCCTTTCGTTAACCTACATAGTCCAAGTGCCCGCTAGGTAACCTAGACTGTGCAAGTGTCCGCTAGGTTACCTACATAGTCCAAAAGCACGTTCGTTAACCTAGATAGTCCACGTGCCCGCTACATAACCTACATAGTCCAAGGGACCTCTAGGTAACCTATATAGTCCAAGTGCCCGCTAGTTAACCTACATAGTCCAAGTGCCCGCAAAGAAACCTAGGTAGTCCAAGTGCCCGTTAGGTAAGCTAGATAGTCCAAGTACCCGCTAGGTAACCTACATAGTCCAAGTTCCCGCTAGGTAACCTAGATAGTCCAAGTGCCCGTTACCTAACCTAGATAGTCCAATTGCCCGCTATGCAACATACATAGTGCAAGTGCCCGTTCGTTAACCTAGAAGTCCAAGTGCCCGCCAGGTAACCTATACAGTCAGAGTGCCTGCTAGGTAACCTAGATAGTCCAAGGGCCCGCTAGTTAATCTATATAGTCCAAGTGCCCGGTAGTTAACTTACATAGTTCAAGTGTCCGTAGGGAACCTGAATTGTCCAAGTGCCCGCTAGATAACCTACATGGTCCAAGGGCCCGCTAGTTAACCTAGATATTCCTAGTGCCTGCTATTTAACTTAGATCGTCCAAGAGTCCGCTAGTTAACCTACATAGTCCATGTTCCCGTTAGGTTACCTACATAGTCCAAGGGCCCGCTACGTAACCTACATATTCCAAGTGCCCGCTAGGTAACCTAGATAGTCCAAGTGCCCGTTACCTAACCTAGATAGTCCAAGTGCCCGCTAGGCAACCTACATAGTACAAGTGCCCGTTCGTTAACCTAGAAGTCCAAGTGCCTGCTAGGTAACCTAGACTGTACAAGTGCCCGCTAGGTTACCTACATAGTCCAAGTGCCCGTTAATAACATAGATAGTCCAAGTGCCCGGTAGGTAACCTTTAGAGTCCAAGTGCCCGCTAGTTAACCTAGATAGTCCATGTGCCCGCTAGTTAACCTACATAGTCCAATTGCCCGCTAGTTAACCTAGACAGTCCAAGTGCCCACTAGGTATCCTGCATAGTCCATGTGCCCGTTAGGTAACCTAGATATTCCAAGTGTCCCCTAGGAAACCTACATAGTCCAAGTGCCCGCTGGTAACCTAGATAGTACAACAGCCCGTTAGTTAACCTAGATAGTCCAAGTTCCCACTAGGGAACGTACATAGTCCAAGGACCCGCTAGTTAACCTACATAGTCCAAGTGCCCGATAGGGAACCTACATAGTCCAAGTGCCCGCTAAGGGACGTACATATTCCAAGTGCCCGCTAGGGAACACACATAGTCCAAATGCCCATTAGGGAACCTACATAGTCCAAGTGGCCGCTAGTTAATCTAGATAGTCCAAGTGCCCGCTAGTTAACCTAGATAGTCCAAGTGCCCTCTAGTTAACCTAGATCGTCCAAGTGCCCGCTAGGGGACGTACACAGTCCAAGTGCCCGCTAGGTAACCTAGATAGTCCAAGTGCCCGCTGGGGTATGTACATAGTTCAAGTGCCCGCTAGGTAACCTAGATTGTCCAACTGTCCGCTAGTTAACCTACATAGTCCATGTGCCCGCTAGGTAACCTAGATAGTCCAAGGTCCCGCTAGTTAACCTACATAGTCCCATGCCCGATAGGGAACCTACATAGTCCAAGTGCCCGCTGAGGAACCTACATAGTCCAAGTGCCCGTTAGGGAACCTAGATAGTCCAAGTGCCCGTAGGGAACCTATATAGTCCAAGTGCCCGCTAGGGAACCTACATAGTCAAAGTGCCCGCTAGGGAACCTGCATTGTACAAGTGCACGCTAATTAATCTAGATAGTCTAATTGCCCGATAGTTAACCTAGATAGTCAAAGTGCCCACTAGTTAACATTGATCATCCACAGCCCGCTAGTTAACCTACAAAGTCCAAGTGCCCGATAGGGAACCTACATAGTCCAACTGCTCGCTCAGGAACCTACATATTCCAAGTGCCTGTTAGGGAACCTAGATAGTCCAAGTGCCCGTAGGGAACATATATAGTCCAAGAGCCCGCTAGGGAACCTACATAGTCAAAGTGCCCGTTAGGGAACCTAGATAATCCAAGTGCCCGCTAGGGAACCTGCATCATCCAAGTGCCCGGTAGTTAATCTAGATAGTCCAAGTGCCCGGTAGTTAACCTAGATCGTCCAAGTGCCTGCTAGTTAACCTACATAATGCAAGGGCCCTCTAGTTAACGTAGATAGTCCAAGTGCCCGCTAGGGGACGTACTTAGTCCAAGTGCCCGCTAGTTAACGTAGATAGTCCAAGTGCCCGGTAGTTAACCTAGATCGTCCAAGTGCCTGCTAGTTAACCTACATAGTCCAACGGCCCGCTTGTTAACCTACATAGTCCAAGGACCGCTACTTAACCTAGATAGTCCAAGTGCCCGCTTGTTAACCTACATAGTCCAAGGGCCCTCTAGTTAACGTAGATAGTCCAAGTGCCTGCTAGGGGACGTACATAGTCCAAGTGCCCGCTAGGTAACCTAGATAGTCCAAGTGTCCGTTAGCTAACCTAGATAGTCCAAGTGCCCGCTAGGTAACCTAGATAGTCCACGTGCCCGCTAGCGTATGTACATAGTTCAAGTGCCCGCTAGGTAACCTAGACAGTCCAAGTGTCTGCTAGTTAACCTACATAGTCCAAGTGCCCGCTAGGTAACCTAGATAGTCCAAGGACCCACTAGTTAACCTACATAGTTCAAGTGCCCGATAGGGAACCTACATAGCCCAAGTGCCCGCTGAGAAACTTACATAGTCCAAGTGCCCATAGGGAACCTACATATTCCAAGTGCCCGTTAGGGAACCTAGATAGTACAAGTGCCCGTAGGGAACCTATATATTCCAAGTGCCCGCTAGGGCACCTGCATTGTCCAAGTGCCTGCTAGTTAACCTAGATAGTCCAAGTGCCCGCTAGTTAACCTAGGTAGTCCAAGTGCCCACTAGTTAACCTTGATCGTCCATGTGCCCGCTAGTAAACCTACATAGTCCAAGGGCCCGCTAGTTAACCTACATAGTCCAAGAACCCGCAAGTTAACCTAGATAGTCCAAGTGCCCGCGAGTTAACCTACATAGTCCAAGGGCCCGCAAGGTAACCTAGATATTCCAATTTCCTGTTAGCTAACCTAGACAGTCCAAGTGCCCCCTAGGTACCCTAGACTGTCCAGTGCCCGCTAGGTTACCTACAGAGTCCAAGTGCCCGCTAGGTAACCTAGATACACCAAGTGCCCGCTAGTTAACCTAGATAGTCCGAGTGCCCATTAGTTATCCTAGATAGTCCAAGTGTCCACCAGGGGACGTACATAGTCCAAGTGCCCGCTTGGTAACCTAGATTGTCCATGTGCCCACTAGGGTATGTACATAGTTCAAGGGCCCACTAGGTAACCTAGATTGTCCAAGTGTCCGCTAGTTAACCTACATATTCTAAGTGCCCGCTAGTTAACCTACATAGTCCAAGGGCCCCCAAGTTAACCTACATAGTCCAAGTACGCTATAGGGAAGCTACATAGTACAAGTGCCCGATAGGGAACCTGCATCATCCAAGTGCCAGCTAGTTAATCTAGATAGTCCAAGTGCCCGCTAGTTAACCTACATAATCCAAGTTCCGTTACTTAACCTAGATAGTCCAAGTGCCCGCTAGTTAACCTACATAGTCCAAGTGCCCTCTAGTTAACCTAGATATTCCAAGTGCCCTCTAGTTAACCTAGATAGTCCAAGTTCCCGCTAGGGGACGTACATAGTCCAAGTGCCCTCTAGTTAACCTAGATAGTCCAAGTGCCCGCAAGGGGACGTACATAATACAAGTGCCCGTTTGTTATCCTAGATAGTCCAAGTGCCCACTAGGTAACCTAGACAGTCCATGTTCCCGCTAGGTTACCTACATAGTCCAAGTGTCCGCTAGTTAACCTGATAGTTCAGGTGCCTGCTAGTTAACCTACATAGCCCAGGGCTTGCTAGTTAACCTATATAATCCAAGTGCCGGCTAGTTAACCTACATAGTGCAAGTGCCCGCTGAGGAACCTACATAGTCCAAGTGCCCGATAGGGAACTTACATATTCCAAGTGCCCGTTAGGGAAACTAGATAGTCCAAGTGCCCGCTAGGGAACCTACATAGTCAAAGTTTCCGCTAGGGAACCTGCATTGTACAAGTGTCCGCTAGTTAACCTAGATCGTCCAAGTGCCCGCTAGTTAACCTAGATAGTCCAAGTGCCCGCTAGTTAAACTACATAGTCCAAGTGCCCGGTAGTTAACCTAGATCGTCCAAGTGCCCGCTAGTTAACCTACATAGTCCAAAGGCCCGCTTGTTAACCTACATAGTCCAAGGACCGCTACTTAACCTAGATAGTCCAAGTGCCCTCTTGTTAACCTACATAGTCCAAGGGCCCTCTAGTTAACGTAGATAGTCCAAGTGCCCGCTAGGGGACGTATATAGTCCAAGTACCCGCTAGGTAAACTAGATAGTCCAAGTGCCCGTTAGCTAACCTAGATAGTCCAAGTGCCCGCTAGGTAACCTAGATAGTCCACGTGCCCGCTAGCGCATGTACATAGTTCAAGAGCCCGCTAGGTAAACTAGACAGTCCAAGTGTCTGCTAGTTAACCTACATAGTCCAAGTGCCCGCTAGGTAACCTAGATAGTCCAAGGACCCACAAGTTAACCTACATAGTCCAAGTGCCCGATAGGGAACCTACATAGTCCAAGTGCCCGCTGAGAAACATACATAGTCCAAGTGCCCGTTAGGGAACCTAGATAGTCCAAGTGCCCGTAGGGAACCTATATATTCCAAGTGCCCAATAGGGAACCTGCATTGTCCAAGTGCTTGCTAGTTAACCTAGATAGTCCAAGTGCCCGCTAGTTACCCTAGGTAGTCCAAGTGCCCGCTAGTTAACCTTGATCGTCCATGTGCCCGCTAGTTAACCTATATAGTCCAAGGGCCTGCTAGTTAACCTACATAGTCCAAGAACCCGCAAGTTAACCTAGATAGTCCAAGTGCCCGCTAGTTAACCTACATAGTCCAAGGTCCCGCAAGGTAACCTAGATATTCCAATTTCCTGTTAGCTAACCTAGACAGTCCAAGTGCCCGCTAGGTACCCTAGACTGTCCAGTGCCCGCTAGGTTACCTACATAGTCCAAGTGCCCGCTAGGTAACCTAGATACACCAAGTGCCCGCTAGTTAACCTAGATAGTCCTAGTGCCCGTTACTTATCCTAGATAGTCCAAGTGCCCACTAGGGGACGTACATAGTCCAAGTGCCCGCTAGTTAACCTACATAGTCTAAGTGCCCGCTAGTTAACCTACATAGTCCAAGGGCCCGCAAGTTAACCTACATAGTCCAAGTGCGCTATAGGGAACCTACATAGTCCAAGTGCCCGCTAAGGGACGTACATAGTCTAAGTGCCAGCTAGGGAACCTACATAGTTCAAGTGCCCGTTAGGGAACCTAGATAGTCCAAGTGCCCGCTAGGGAACCTGCATCATCCAAGTGCCCGCTAGTTAATCTAGATAGTCCAAGTGCCCGCTAGTTAACCTTCATAATCCAAACTCCGCTACTTAACCTAGATAGTCCAAGTGCCCGCTAGTTAACCTACATAGTCCAAGTGCCCTCTAGTTAACCTAGATAGTCCAAGTGCCCGCTAGGGGAAGTACATAATCCAAGTGGCGTTTGTTATCCTAGATAGTCCAAGTGCCCACTAGGTAACCTAGACTGTCCAGGTTCCCGCTAGGTTACCTACATAGTCCAAGTGACCGCTAGTTAACCTGATAGTTCAGATGCCTGCTAGTTAACCTACATAGTCCAAGTGCCCGCTAGTTAACCTACATAGCCCAGGGCCTGCTAGTTAACCTATATAGTCCAAGTGCCGGCTAGTTAACCTACATAGTGCAATTGCCCGCTGAGGAACCTACATAGTCCAAGTGCCCAATAGGGAACCTACATATTCCAAGTGCCCGTTAGGGAAACTAGATAGTCCAAGTGCCCGTAGGGAACCTATATAGTCCAAGTGCCCGCTAGGGAACCTACATAGTCAAAGTGCCCGCTAGGGAACTTGCATTGTACAATTGCCCGCTAGTTAAACTAGATCGTCCAAGTGCCCGCTAGTTAACCTAGATAGTCCAAGTTCCCGCTAGTTAACCTTGATCGTCCAAGTTCCCGCTAGTTAACCTACATAGTCCAAGTGCCCGATAGGGATCCTACATAGTCCAAGTGCTCGATAGGGAACCTACATATTCCAAGTGGCTGTTAGGGAACCTAGATAGTCCAAGTGCCCGTAGGGAACATATATAATCCAAGTGCCCGCTAGGGAACCTACATAGTCAAAGTGCCCGCTTGGTAACCTAGACTGTACAAGTGTCCGCTAGGTTACCTACATAGTCCAAAAGCACGTTCGTTAACCTAGATAGTCCACGTGCCCGCTACATAACCTACATAGTCCAAGGGCCCTCTAGGTAACCTATATAGTCCAATTGCCCGCTAGTTAACCTACATAGTCCAAGTGCCCGCTAAGAAACCTGGATAGTCCAAGTGCCCTTAGGTAATCTAGATAGTCCAAGTGCCCATTAGGTAACCTACATAGTCCAAGTTCCCGCTAGGTAACCTAGATAGTCCAAGTGCCCGTTACCTATCCTAGATAGTCCAATTGCCCGCTATGCAACATACATAGTCCAAGTGCCCGTTCGTTAACCTAGAAGTCCAAGTGCCCGCTAGGTAACCTAGAGAGTCCAAGGGCCCGCTAGTTAACCTACATAGTCCAAGTGCCCGGTAGTTAACTTACATAGTTCAAGTGTGCGTAGGGAACCTGCATTGTCCAAGTGCCCGCTAGATAACCTACATAGTTCAAGGGCCTGCTAGTTAACCTAGATATTCCTAGTGCCCGCTATTTAACCAAGATCGTCCAAGAATCCGCTAGTTAACCTACATAGTCCAAGTTCCCGTTAGGTAACCTACATAGTCCAAGGGCCCGCTAGGTAACCTACATATTCCAAGTGCCCGCTAGGTAACATAGATAGTCGTAGTGCCCGTTAGGTAACCTAGATAGTCCAACAGGCCGCTAGGTAACCTACATAGTCCAAGTTCCCGCTAGGTAACCTAGATAGTCCAAGTGCCCGTTACCTAACCTAGATAGTCCAAGTGCCAGCTAGGTAACCTAGAGAGTCCAAGGGCCCGCTAGTTAACCTACATAGTCCAAGTGCCCGGTAGTTAACTTACATAGTTCAAGTGTGCGTAGGGAACCTGCATTGTCCAAGTGCCCGCTAGATAACCTACATAGTTCAAGGGCCTGCTAGTTAACCTAGATATTCCTAGTGCCCGCTATTTAACCAAGATCGTCCAAGAATCCGCTAGTTAACCTACATAGTCCAAGTTCCCGTTAGGTAACCTACATAGTCCAAGGGCCCGCTAGGTAACCTACATATTCCAAGTGCCCGCTAGGTAACATAGATAGTCGTAGTGCCCGTTAGGTAACCTAGATAGTCCAACAGGCCGCTAGGTAACCTACATAGTCCAAGTTCCCGCTAGGTAACCTAGATAGTCCAAGTGCCCGTTACCTAACCTAGATAGTCCAAGTGCCAGCTAGGCAACCTACATAGTACAAGTGCCCGTTAGTTAACCTAGAAGTCCAAGTGCCCGCTAGGTAACCTAGACTGTCCAAGTGCCCGCTAGGATACCTACATAGTCCAAGTGCCCGTTAATAACAGAGATAGTCCAAGTGCCCGCTAGGTAACATTTAGAGTCCAAGTGCCCGCTAGGTAACCTAGATAGTCCAAGTGCCCGCTAGTTAACCTACATAGTCCAAGTGCCCGCTAGTTAACCTAGACAGTCCAAGTGCCCACTAGGTATCCTGTATAGTCCTAGTGCACGTTAGGTAACCTAGATATTCCAAGTGCCCGCTAGGAAACTTACATAGTCCAAGTGCCCGCTAGGTAACCTAGATAGTACAACAGCCCGTTAGTTAACCTAGATAGTCCAAGTTCCCACTAGGGAACGTACATAGTCCAAGGACCCGCTAGTTAACCTACATAGTCCAAGTGCCCGATAGGGAACCTACATAGTCCTAGTGCCCACTAAGTGACGTACATATTCCAAGTGCCCGCTAGGGAACCTACATAGTCCAAATGCCCAATAGGGAACTTAGTAGTCCAAGTGCCCGCTAGGGAACCTGCATCGTCCAAGTGCCCGCTAGTTAATCTAGATTGTCCAAGTGCACGCTAGTTAACCTAGATCGTCCAAGTGCCCGCTAGTTAACCTAGATAATCCAAGTGCCCGCTAATTAACCTACATAGACCAAGGGCCCTCTAGTTAACCTAGATATTCCAAGTCCCCGCAAGGGAACGTACATAGTCCAAGTGCCCGCTAGGTAACCTAGATAGTCCAAATGCCCGCTAGGTTATGTACATAGTTCAAGTGACCGCTAGGTAACCTAGATATTCCAAGTTCCTGTTAGCTAACCTAGATAATCCAAGTGCCCGCTAGGTAACCTACATAGTCCAAGGGCCCTTTCGTTAACCTACATAGTCCTCGTGCCCGCTACATAACCTACATAGTCCAAGGGCCCTCTAGGTAACCTATATAGTCCAAGTGCCCGCTAGGTAACCTACATAGTCCAAGTGCCCGCTAAGAAACCTAGATAGTCCAAGTGCCCGTTAGGTAACCTAGATAGTCCAAGTGCCCACTAGGTAACCTACATAGTCCAAGTTCCCGCTAGGTAAACTAGATAGTCCAAGTGCCCGTTACCTAACCTAGATAGTCCAATTGCCCGCTATGCAACATACATATTCCAAGTGCCCATTCTTTAACCTAGAAGTCCAAGTGCCCGCTAGGTAACCTATATAGTCCAAGTGCCTGCTAGGTAACCTAGATAGTCCAAGGGCCCGCTAGTTAACCTACATAGTCCAAGTGCCCGGTAGTTCACTTACATAGTTCAAGTGTCCGTAGGGAACCTGAATTGTCAAAGTGCCCGCTAGATAACCTACATGGTCCAAGGACCCGCTAGTTAACCTAGATATTCCTAGTGCCTGCTATTTAACCTAGATCGTCCAAGAGTCCGCTAGTTAACCTACATAGTCCAAGTTCCCGTTAGGTAACCTACATAGTCCAAGGACCCGCTAGGTAACCTACATATTCCAAGTGCCCGCTAGGTAACCTAGATAGTCCAAGTGCCCGTTAGGTAACCTAGATAGTCCAAGTACCCGTTACCTAACCTATATAGGACAAATGCCCGCTAGGCAACCTACATAGTACAAGTGCCCGTTCGTTAACCTAGAAGTCCAAGTGCCCGCTAGGTAACCTAGACAGTCCAAGTGCCCGCTAGGTTACCTACATAGTCCAAGTGCCCGTTAATAACATAGATAATCCAAGTGCCCGGTAGGTAACCTTTAGAGTCCAAGTGCCCGCTAGGTAACCTAGATAGTCCATGTGCCCGCTAGTTAACCTACATAGTCCAAGTGCCTGCTAGTTAACCTAGACAGTCCAAGTGCCCACTAGGTATCCTGCATAGTCCAAGTGCCCGTTAGGTAACCTAGATATTCCAAGTGCCCGCTAGGAAACCTACATAGTCCAAGTGCCCGCTAGGTAACCTAGATAGTACAACAGCCCTTTAGTTAACCTAGATAGTCCAAGTTCACACTAGGGAACGTACATAGTCCAAGGACCCACTAGTTAACCTACATAGTCCAAGTGCCCGATAGGGAACCTACATAGTCCAAGTGCCCGCTAAGGGACGTACATATTCCAAGTGCCCGCTAGGGAACACACATAGTCCAAATGCCCATTAGGGAACCTACATAGTCCAAGAGGCCGCTAGTTAATCTAGATAGTCCAAGTGCCCTCTAGTTAACCTAGATCGTCCAAGTGCCCGCTAGGGGACGTACATAGTCCATGTGCCCGCTAGGTAACCTAGATAGTCCAAGTGCCCGCTAGGGTATGTACATAGTTCAAGTGCCCGCTAGGTATCCTAGATTGTCCAACTGTCCGCTAGTTAACCTACATAGTCCAAGTGCCCGCTAGGTAACCTAGATAGTCCAAGGTCCCGCGAGTTAACCTACATAGTCCCATACCCGATAGGGAACCTACATAGTCCAAGTGCCCGCTGAGGAACCTACATAGTCCAAGTGGCCGTTAGGGAACCTAGATAGTCCAAGTGCCCGTAGGGAACCTATATAGTCCAAGTGCCCGCTAGGGAACCTACATAGTCAAAGTGCCCGCTAGGGAACCTGCATTGTACAAGTGCACGCTAAATAACCTAGATTGTCCAATTGCCCGCTAGTTAACCTAGATCGTCCAAGTGCCCGCTAGTTAACCTAGATAATCCAAGTGCCCGCTAGTTAACCTACATAGACCAAGGGCCCTCTAGTTAACCAAGATAGTCCATGTGCCCGCTAGGGAATGTACATTGTCCAAGTGCCCGCTAGGTAACATAGATAGTCCAAGTGCCCGCTAGGATATGTACATAGTTCAAGTGCCCGCTAGGTAACCTAGATTGTCCAAGTGCCCGCTAAGTAACCTAGATTGTCCAAGTGCCGCTAGGTAACCTAGATAGTCCAAGGTCCCGCTAGATAACCTACATAGACCAATGCCCGATAGGGAACCTACATAGTCCAAGTGCCCAGTGAGGAACATACATAGTCCAAGTGCCCGCTAGGGAACCTACATAGTCCAAGTGGCCGCTAGTTAATCTAGATAGTCCACGTGCCCGCTAGTTAACCTAGATAGTCCAAGTGCCCTCTAGTTACCCTAGATCGTCCAAGTGCCCGCTAGTTAACCTAGATAATCCAAGTGCCCGCTAGTTAACCTACATAGTACAAGGGCCCTCTAGTTAAACTAGATAGTCCAAGTGCCCGCTAGGGGACGTACATAGTCCAAGTGCCCGCTCGGTAACCTAGATAGTCCAAGTGCCCGCTAGGGTATGTACATAGTTCAAGTGCCCGCTAGGTAACCTAGATTGTCCAACTGTCTGCTAGTTAACCTACATAGTCCAAGTGCCCGCTAGGTAACCTAGATAGTCCAAGGTCCCGCGAGTTAACCTACATAGTCCCATGCCCGATAGGGAACCTACATAGTCCAAGTGCCCGCTAGGGAACCTGAATAGTCCAAGTGCCCGCTAGTTTATCTAGATTGTCCAAGTGCCCGCTAGTTAACCTAGATCATCCAAGTGCCCGCTAGTTAACCTAGATAATCCAAGTGCCCGCTAGTTAACCTACATAGACCAAGGGCCCTCTAGTTAACCAAGATAGTCCAAGTTCCCGCTTGGGAATGTACATTGTCCAAGTGCCCGCTAGGTAACCTAGATAGTCCAAGTGCCCGCTAGGGTATGTACATAGTTCAAGTGCCCGCTAGGTAACCTAGATTGTCCAAGTGCCTGCTAGGTAACCTAGATAGTCCAAGGTCCCGCTAGATAACCTACATAGTCCAATGCCCGATAGGGAACCTACATAGTCCAAGTGCCCAGTGAGGAACATACATAGTCCAAGTGCCCGCTAGGGAACCTACATAGTCCAAGTGGCCGCTAGTTAATCTAGATAGTTCAAGTGCCCGCTAGTTAACCTAGATAGTCCAAGGGCCCTCTAGTTAACCTAGATCGTCCAAGTACCGCTAGTTAACCTAGATAATCCAAGTGCCCGCTAGTTAACCTACATAGTACAAGGGCCCTCTAGTTAACCTAGACAGTCCAAGTGCCCGCGAGGGGACGTACATAGTCCAAGTGCCCGCTCGGTAACCTAGATAGTCCAAGTGCCCGCTAGGGTATGTACATAGTTCAAGTGCCCTCTAGGTAACCTAGATTGTCCAACTGTCCGCTAGTTAACCTACATAGTCCAAGTGCCTGCTAGGTAACCTAGATAGTCCAAGGTCCCGCGAGTTAACCTACATAGTCCAATGCCCGATAGGGAACCTACATAGTCCAAGTGCCCGCTGAGGAACCTACATAGTCCAAGTGGCCGTTAGGGAACCTAGATAGTCCAAGTGCCCGTTAGGGTACCTAGATAGTCCAAGTGCCCATAGGGAACCTATATAGTCAAAGTGCCCGCTAGGGAACCTGCATTGTGCAAGTGCCCGCTCGTTAACATTGATCATCCACAGCCCGCTAGTTAACCTTCATAGTCCAAGTGCCTGATAGGGAACCTACATAGTCCAAGTGCCCGCTGAGGAACCTACATAGTCCGAGTGCCCGATAGGGAACCTACATATTCCAAGTGCCCGTTAGGGTACCTAGATAGTCCAAGTGCCCATAGGGAACCTATATAGTCAAAGTGCCCGCTAGGGAACCTGCATTGTGCAAGTGCCCGCTAGTTAACCTACATAGTCCAAGTGCCCGCTAGGTAACCTAGATAGTACAACAGCCCGTTAGTTAACCTAGATAGTCCAAGTTCCCACTAGGGAACGTACATAGTCCAAGGACCCTCTAGTTAACCTACATAGTCCTATGCCCGATAGGGAACCTGCATAGTCCAAGTGCCCGCTGAGGAACCTACAAAATCCAAGTGCCCGTTAGGGAACCTAGATAGTCCAAGTGCCCGTAGGGAACCTATATTGTCCAAGTGCCCGCTAGGGAACCTACATAGTCAAAGTGCCCGCTAGAGAACCTGCATTGTACAAGTGCACGCTAATTAACCTAGATAGTCCAATTGCCCGCTAGTTAACGTAGATAGTAAAAGTGCCCACTAGTTAACATTGATCATCCACAGCCCGCTAGTTAACCTACATATTCCAAGTGCCTGATAGGGAACCTACATAATCCAAGTGCCCGCTGAGGAACATACATAGTCCAAGTGCCCGGTAGTTAACTTACATAGTTCAAGTGTCCGTAGGGAACCTGAATTGTCCAAGTGCCCGCTAGATAACCTACAGGGTCCAAGGGCCCGCTAGTTAACCTAGATATTCCTAGTGCCTGCTATTTAACCTAGATCGTCCAAGAGTCCACTAGTTAACCTACATAGTCCAAGTTCCCGTTAGGTAACCTACATAGTCCAAGGGCCCGCTAGGTAACCTACATATTCCAAGTGCCCGCTAGGTAACCTAGATAATCCAAGTGCCCGTTAGGTAACCTAGATAGTCCAAGTGCCCGTTACCTAACCTAGATAGTCCAAGTGCCCGCTAGGCAACCTACATAGTACAAGTACCCGTTCGTTAACCTAGAAGTCCAAGTGCCCGCTAGATAACCTAGACTGTCCAAGTGCCCGCTAGGTGACCTACATAGTCCAAGTGCCCGTTAATAACCTAGATAGTCCAAGTGCCCGCTAGGCAACCTACATAGTACAAGTGCCCGTTCGTTAACCTAGAAGTCCAAGTGCCCGCTAGATAACCTAGACTGTCCAAGTGCCCGCTAGGTGACCTACATAGTCCAAGTGCCCGTTAATAACATAGATAGTCCAAGTGCCCGGTAGGTAACCTTTAGAGTCCAAGTGCCTGCTAGGTAACCTAGATAGTCCATGTGCCCGCTATGTAACCTATATAGTCCAAGTGCCCGCTAGGTAACCTAGATAGTCCAAGGGCCCGCTAGTTAACCTACATAGTCCAAGTGCCCGTTAGTTAACTTACATAGTTCAAGTGTCCGTAGGGAACCTGCATATTCCAAGTGCCCGCTAGATAACCTACATAGTCCAAGTTCCCGCTAGGTAACCTAGATAGTCCAAGTGCCCGTTACCTAACCTAGATAGTCCATGTGCCCCCTAGGCAACCTACATAGTACAAGTGCCCGTTCATTAACCTAGAAGTCCAAGTGCCCGCTAGGTAACCTAGACTGTTCAAGTGCCCGCTAAGTTACCTACATAGTCCAAGTGCCCGTTAATAACATAGATAGTCCAAGTGCCCGCTAGGTAACCTTTAGAGTCCAAGTGCCCGCTAGGTAACCTAGATAGTCCAAGTGCCTGTTAGGTAACCTAGATAGTCCAAGTGCCCGCTAGTTAACCTACATAGTCCAAGTGCCCGCTAGTTAACCTAGACAGTCCAAGTGCCCACTAGGTATCCTGCATAGTCCAAGTGCCGGTTAGGTAACCTAGATATTCCAAGTACCAGCTAGGAAACCTCCATAGTCCAAGTGCCCGCTAGGTAACCTAGATAGTACAACAGCCCGTTAGTTAACCTAGATAGTCCAAGTTCCCACTAGGGAACGTACATAGTCCAAGGACCCGCTAGTTAACCTACATAGTCCAAGTGCCCGATAGGGAACCTACATAGTCCAAGTGCCCGCTAAAGGACGTACATATTCCAAGTGTCCGCTTGGGAACGTACATAGTACAAATGCCCATTAGGGAACCTACATAGTCCAAGAGGCCGCTAGTTAACCTAGATAGTCCAAGTGCCCGCTAGTTAACCTAGATAGTCCAAGTGCCCTCTAGTTAACCTATATCGTCCAAGTGCCCGCTAAGGGACGTACATAGTCCAAGTGCCCGCTAGGCAACCTAGATAGTCCAAGTGCCCGCTAGGGTATGTACATAGTTCAAGTGCCCGCTAGGTAACCTAGATTGTCCAACTGTCCGCTAGTTAACCTACATAGTCCAAGTGCCCGCTAGGTAACCTAGATAGTCCAAGGTCCCGCTAGTTAACCTACATAGTCCCATGCCCGATAGGGAACCTACATAGTCCAAGTGCCCGCTGAGGAACCTACATAGTCCAAGTGGCCGTTAGGGAACCTAGATAGTCCAAGTGCCCGTTAGGGTACCTAGATAGTCCAAGTGCCCGTAGGGAACCTATATAGTCCAAGTGCCCGCTAGGTAACCTAGATAGTCTAAGGTCCCGCTAGTTAACCTACATAGTCCAAGTGCCTGATAGGGAACCTACATAGTCCAAGTGCCCGCTGAGGAATCTACGTAGTCCAAGTGCCCGATAGGAAACCTACATATTCCATGTGCCCGTTAGGGTACCTAGATAGTCCAAGTGCCCATAAGGAACCTATATAGTCCAAGTGCCCACTAGGGAACCTACATAGTCCAAGTGCCCGCTAAGGGACTTATATATTCCAAGTGCCCGCTAGGGAACCTACAAAGCACAAAAGGCCCATTAGGGAACTTAGTAGTCCAAGTGCCCGCTAGGGAACCTGCATAGTCCAAGTGCCCGCTAGTTAATCTAGATTGTCCAAGTGCCCGCTAGTTAACCTAGATAATCCAAGTGCCTGCTAGTTAACCTACATAGACCAAGGGCCCTCTAGTTAACCAAGATAGTCCAAGTGCCCGCTAGGGAATGTACATTGTCCAAGTGCCCGCTAGGTAACCTAGATAGTCCAAGTGCCCGCTAGGGTATGTACATAGTTCAAGTGCCCGCTAGGTAACCTAGATTGTCCAAGTGCCCGCTAAGTAACCTAGATTGTCCACGTGCCTGCTAGGTAACCTAGATAGTCCAAGGTCCCGCTAGATAACCTACATAGTCCAATGCCCGATAGGGAACCTACATAGTCCAAAGCCCAGTGAGGAACCTACATAGTCCAAGTGCCCGCTAGGGAACCTACATAGTCCAAGTGGCCGCTAGTTAATCTAGATAGTCCACGTGCCCGCTAGTTAACCTAGATAGTCCAAGTGCCCTCTAGTTAACCTAGATCATCCAAGTGCCCGCTAGTTAACCTAGATAATCCAAGTGCCCGCTAGTTAACCTACATAGTACAAGGGCCCTCTAGTTAACCTAGATAGTCCAAGTGCCCGCTAGGGGACGTACATAGTCCAAGTGCCCGCTAGGTAACCTAGATAGTACAACAGCCCGTTAGTTAACCTAGATAGTCAAAGTTCCCACTAGGGAACGTACATAGTCCAAGGACCCGCTAGTTAACCTACATAGTCCAAGTGCCCGATAGGGAACCTACATAGTCCAAGTGCCCGCTAAGGGACGTACATATTCCAAGTGTCCGCTAGGGAACCTACATAGTACAAATGCCCATTAGGGAACCTACATAGTCCAAGAGGCCGCTAGTTAACCTAGATAGTCCAAGTGCCCTCTAGTTAACCTAGATAGTCCAAGTGCCCTCTAGTTAACCTATATCGTCCAAGTGCCCGCTAAGGGACGTATATAGTCCAAGTGCCCGCTAGGCAACCTAGATAGTCCAAGTGCCCGCTAGGGTATGTACATAGTTCAAGTCCCCGCTAGGTAACCTAGATTGTCCAACTGTCCGCTAGTTAACCTACATAGTCCAAGTGCCCGCTAGGTAACCTAGATAGTCCAAGGTCCCGCTAGTTAACCTACATAGTCCCATGCCCGACAGGGAACCTACATAGTCCAAGTGCCCGCTGAGGAACCTACATAGTCCAAGTGGCCGTTAGGGAACCTAGATAGTCCAAGTGCCCGTTAGGGTACCTAGATAGTCCAAGTGCCCGTAGGGAACCTATATAGTCCAAGTGCCCGCTAGGTAACCTAGATAGTCTAAGGTCCCGCTAGTTAACCTACATAGTCCAAGTGCCTGATAGGGAACCTACATAGTCCAAGTGCCCGCTGAGGAATCTACGTAGTCCAAGTGCCCGATAGGTAACCTACATATTCCAAGTGCCCGTTAGGGTACCTAGATAGTCCAAGTGCCCGTAGGGAACCTACATAGTCCAAGTGCCCGCTAAGGGACTTACATATTCCAAGTGCCCGCTAGGGAACCTACATAGCACAAAAGGCCCATTAGGGAACTTAGTAGTCCAAGTGCCCGCTAGGGAACCTGCATAGTCCAAGTGCCCGCTAGTTAATCTAGATTGTCCAAGTGCCCGCTAGTTAACCTAGATAATCCAAGTGCCTGCTAGTTAACCTACATAGACCAAGGGCCCTCTAGTTAACCAAGATAGTCCAAGTGCCCGCTAGGGAATGTACATTGTCCAAGTGCCCGCTAGGTAACCTAGATAGTCCAAGTGACCGCTAGGGTATGTACATAGTTCAAGTGCCCGCTAGGTAACCTAGATTGTCCAAGTGCCCGCTAAGTAACCTAGATTGTCCACGTGCCTGCTAGATAACCTAGATAGTCCAAGGTCCCGCTAGATAACCTACATAGTCCAATGCCCGATAGGGAACCTACATAGTCCAAGTGCCCAGTGAGGAACCTACATAGTCCAAGTGCCCGCTAGGGAACCTACATAGTCCAAGTGGCCGCTAGTTAATCTAGATAGTCCACGTGCCCGCTAGTTAACCTAGATAGTCCAAGTGCCCTCTAGTTAACCTAGATCGTCCAAGTGCCTGCTAGTTAACCTAGATAATCCAAGTGCCCGCTAGTTAACCTACATAGTACAAGGGCCCTCTAGTTAACCTAGATAGTCCAAGTGCCCGCTAGGGGACGTACATAGTCCAAGTGCCCGCTCGGTAACCTAGATAGTCCAAGTGCCCGCTAGGGTATGTACATAGTTCAAGTGCCCGCTAGGTAACCTAGATTGTTCAACTGTCCGCTAGTTAACCTACATAGTCCAAGTGCCCGCTAGGTAACCTAGATAGTCCAAGGTCCCGCGAGTTAACCTACATAGTCCCATGCCCGATAGGGAACCTACATAGTCCAAGTGCCCGCTGAGGAACCTACATAGTCCAAGTGGCCGTTAGGGAACCTACATAGTCCAAGTGCCCTTAGGGAACCTATATAGTCCAAGTGCCCGCTAGGGAACCTACATAGTCAAAGTGCCCGCTAGGGAACCTGCATTGTACAAGGGCACGCTAATTAACCTAGATAGTCCAATTGCCCGCTAGTTAACCTAGATAGTCAAAGTGCCCACTAGTTAACATTGATCATCCACAGCCCGCTAGTTAACCTACATAGTCCAAGTGCCTGATAGGGAACCTACATAGTCCAAGTGCCCGCTGAGGAACCTACATAGTCCGATTGGCCGATAGGGAACCTACATATTCCAAGTGCCCGTTAGGGTACCTAGATAGTCCAAGTGCCCATAGGGAACCTATATAGTCAAAGTGCCCGCTAGGGAACCTGCATTGTGCAAAAGCCCGCTAGTTAACCTAGATAGTCCAAGTGCCCGCTAGTTAACCTAGATAGTCCAAGTGCCCGCTAGTTAACCTAGATATTCCAAGTGCCCGCTAGTTAACCTAGATCGTCCAAGTGTCCGCTAGTTAACCTACATAGTCCAAGTTCCAGTTAGGTAACCTAGATAGTACAAGTGCCCGCGAGGTAACCTACATAGTCCAATTCCCCGCTACGTAACCTAGATATTCCAAGTTCCTGTTAGCTAACCTAGATAATCCAAGTGCCCGCTAGGTAACCTACATAGTCCAAGTGCCCTTTCGTTAACCTACATAGTCCAAGTGACCGCTAGGTAACCTAGACTGTCCAAGTGTCCGCTAGGTTACCTACATAGTCCAAAAGCACGTTCGTTAACCTAGATAGTCCACGTGCCCGCTATATAACCTACAGAGTCCAAGGGCCCTCTAGGTAACCTATATAGTCCATGTGCCCGCTAGTTAACCTACATAGTCCAAGTTCCCACTAGGGAACGTACATAGTCCAAGGACCCGCTAGTTAACCTACATAGTCCAAGTGCCCGATAGGGAACCTACATAGTCCAAGTGCCTGCTAAGGGAGGTACATATTCCAAGTGTCCGCTAGGGAACCTACATAGTCCAAATGCCCTTTAGGGAACCTACATAGTCCAAGAGGCCGCTAGTTAATCTAGATAGTCCAAGTGCCCGCTAGTTAACCTAGATAGTCCAAGTGCCCTCTAGTTAACCTAGATCGTCCAAGTGCCCGCTAAGGGACGTACATAGTCCAAGTGCCCTCTAGGTAACCTAGATAGTCCAAGTGCCCGCTAGGGTATGTACATAGTTCAAGTGCCCGCTAGGTAACCTAGATTGTCCAACTGTCCGCTAGTTAACCTACAAAGTCCAAGTGGCCGCTAGGTAACCTAGATAGCCCAAGGTCCCGCTAGTTAACCTACATAGTCCCATGCCCGATAGGGAACCTACATAGTCCAAGTGCCCGCTGAGGAACCTACATAGTCCAAATGGCCGTTAGGGAACCTAGATAGTCCAAGTGCCCGTTAGGGTACCTACATAGTCCAAGTGCCCGTAGGGAACCTATATAGTCCAAGTGCCCGCTAGGTAACCTAGATAGTCTAAGATCCCACTAGTTAACCTACATAGTCCAAGTGCCTGATAGGGAACCTACATAGTCCAAGTGCCCGCTGAGGAATCTACATAGTCCAAGTGCCCGATAGGGAACCTACATATTCCAAGTGCCCTTTAGGGTACCTAGATAGTCCAAGTGCCCGTAGGGAACCTATATAGTCCAAGTGCCCGCTAGGGAACCTACATAGTCCAAGTGCCCGCTAAGGGACTTACATATTCCAAGTGCCCGCTAGGGAACCTACATAGCACAAAAGGCCCATTAGGGAACTTAGTAGTCCAAGTGCCCGCTAGGGAACCTGCATAGTCCAAGTGCCCGCTAGTTAATCTAGATTGTCCAAGTGCCCGCTAGTTAACCTAGATAATCCAAGTGCCTGCTAGTTAACCTACATAGACCAAGGGCCCTCTAGTTAACCAAGATAGTCCAAGTGCCCGCTAGGGAATGTACATTGTCCAAGTGCCCGCTAGGTAACCTAGATAGTCCAAGTGCCCTCTAGGGTATGTACATAGTTCAAGTGCCCGCTAGGTAACCTAGATTGTCCAAGTGCCCGCTAAGTAACCTAGATTGTCCAAGTGCCTGCTAGGTAACCTAGATAGTCCAAGGTCCCGCTAGATAACCTACATAGTCCAATGCCCGATAGGGAACCTACATAGTCCAAGTGCCCAGTGAGGAACCTACATAGTCCAAGTGCCCGCTAGGGAACCTACATAGTCCAAGTGGCCGCTAGTTAATCTAGATAGTCCACGTGCCCGCTAGTTAACCTAGATAGTCCAAGTGCCCTCTAGTTAACCTAGATCGTCCAAGTGCCCGCTAGTTAACCTAGATAATCCAAGTGCCCGGTAGTTAACCTACATAGTACAAGGGCCCTCTAGTTAACCTAGATAGTCCAAGTGCCCGCTAGGGGACGTACATAGTCCAAGTGCCCTCTAGGTAACCTAGATAGTCCAAGTGCCCGCTAGGGTATGCACATAGTTAAAGTGCCCGCTAGGTAACCTAGATTGTCCAACTGTCCGCTAGTTAACCTACATAGTCCAAGTGCCCGCTAGGTAACCTAGATAGCCCAAGGTCCCGCTAGTTAACCTACATAGTCCCATGCCCGATAGGGAACCAACATAGTCCAAGTGCCCGCTGAGGAACCTACATAGTCCAAGTGGCCGTTAGGGAACCTAGATAGTCCAAGTGCCCGTTAGGGTACCTAGATAGTCCAAGTGCCCGTAGGGAACCTATATAGTCCAAGTGCCCGCTAGGTAACCTAGATAGTCTAAGGTCCCACTAGTTAACCTACATAGTCCAAGTGCCTGATAGGGAACCTACATAGTCCAAGTGCCCTCGAGGAATCTACATAGTCCAAGTGCCCGATAGGGAACCTACATATTCCAAGTGCCCTTTAGGGTACCTAGATAGTCCAAGTGCCCGTAGGGAACCTATATAGTCCAAGTGCCCGCTAGGGAACCTACATAGTCCAAGTGCCCGCTAAGGGACTTACATATTCCAAGTGCCCGCTAGGGAACCTACATAGCACAAAAGGCCCATTAGGGAACTTAGTAGTCCAAGTGCCCGCTAGGGAACCTGCATAGTCCAAGTGCCCGCTAGTTAATCTAGATTGTCCAAGTGCCCGCTAGTTAACCTAGATAATCCAAGTGCCTGCTAGTTAACCTACATAGACCAAGGGCCCTCTAGTTAACCAAGATAGTCCAAGTGCCCGCTAGGGAATGTACATTGTCCAAGTGCCCGCTAGGTAACCTAGATAGTCCATGTGCCCGCTAGGGTATGTACATAGTTCAAGTGCCCGCTAGGTAACCTAGATTGTCCAAGTGCCCGCTAAGTAACCTAGATTGTCCAAGTGCCTGCTAGGTAACCTAGATAGTACAAGGTCCCGCTAGATAACCTACATAGTCCAATGCCCGATAGGGAACCTACATAGTCCAAGTGCCCAGTGAGGAACCTACATAGTCCAAGTGCCCGATAGGGAACCTACATATTCCAAGTGCCCGTTAGGGTACCTAGATAGTCCAAGTACCCGTAGGGAACCTATATTGTCCAAGTGCCGGCTAGGGAACCTACATAGTCAAAGTGCCCGCTAGAGAACGTGCATTGTACAAGTGCACGCTAATTAACCTAGATAGTCCAATTGCCCGCTAGTTAACGTAGATAGTAAAAGTGCCCACTAGTTAACATTGATCATCCACAGCCCGCTAGTTAACCTACATACTCCAAGTGCCTGATAGGGAACCTACATAATCCAAGTGCCCGCTGAGGAACCTACATAGTCCAAGTGCCCGATAGTTAACTTACATAGTTCAAGTGTCCGTAGGGAACCTGAATTGTCCAAGTGCCCGCTAGATAAGCTACAGGGTCCAAGGGCCCGCTAGTTAACCTAGATATTCCTAGTGCCTGCTATTTAACCTAGATCGTCCAAGAGTCCACTAGTTAACCTACATAGTCCAAGTTCCCGTTAGGTAACCTACATAGTCCAAGGGCCCGCTAGGTAACCTACATATTCCAAGTGCCCGCTAGGTAACCTAGATAGTCCAAGTGCCCGTTAGGTAACCTAGATAGTCCAAGTGCCCGTTACCTAACCTAGATAGTCCAAGTGCCCGCTAGGCAACCTACATAGTACAAGTGCCCGTTCGTTAACCTAGAAGTCCAAGTGCCCGCTAGATAACCTAGACTGTCCAAGTGCCCGCTAGGTGACCTACATAGTCCAAGTGCCCGTTAATAACCTAGATAGTCCAAGTGCCCGCTAGGCAACCTACATAGTACAAGTGCCCGTTCGTTAACCTAGAAGTCCAAGTGCCCGCTAGATAACCTAGACTGTCCAAGTGCCCGCTAGGTGACCTACATAGTCCAAGTGCCCGTTAATAACATAGATAGTCCAAGTGCCTGCTAGGTAACCTAGATAGTCCATGTGCCCGCTATGTAACCTATATAGTCCAAGTGCCCGCTAGGTAACCTAGATAGTCCAAGGGCCCGCTAGTTAACCTACATAGTCCAAGTGCCCGTTAGTTAACTTACATAGTTCAAGTGTCCGTAGGGAACCTGCATTGTCCAAGTGCCCGCTAGATAACCTACATAGTCCAAGTTCCCGCTAGGTAACCTAGATAGTCCAAGTGCCCGTTACCTAACCTAGATAGTCCATGTGCCCCCTAGGCAACCTACATAGTACAAGTGCCCGTTCATTAACCTAGAAGTCCAAGTGCCCGCTAGGTAACCTAGACTGTTCAAGTGCCCGCTAAGTTACCTACATAGTCCAAGTGCCCGTTAATAACATAGATAGTCCAAGTGCCCGCGAGGTAACCTTTAGAGTCCAAGTGCCCGCTAGGTAACCTAGATAGTCCAAGTGCCTGTTAGGTAACCTAGATAGTCCAAGTGCCCGCTAGTTAACCTACATAGTCCAAGTGCCCGCTAGTTAACCTAGACAGTCAAAGTGCCCACTAGGTATCCTGCATAGTCCAAGTGCCGGTTAGGTAACCTAGATATTCCAAGTACCCGCTAGGAAACCTCCATAGTCCAAGTGCCCGCTAGTTAACCTAGATAATCCAAGTGCCCGGTAGTTAACCTACATAGTACAAGGGCCCTCTAGTTAACCTAGATAGTCCAAGTGCCCGCTAGGGGACGTACATAGTCCAAGTGCCCTCTAGGTAACCTAGATAGTCCAAGTGCCCGCTAGGGTATGCATATAGTTAAAGTGCCCGCTAGGTAACCTAGATTGTCCAACTGTCCGCTAGTTAACCTACATAGTCCAAGTGCCCGCTAGGTAACCTAGATAGCCCAAGGTCCCGCTAGTTAACCTACATAGTCCCATGCCCGATAGGGAACCAACATAGTCCAAGTGCCCGCTGAGGAACCTACATAGTCCAAGTGGCCGTTAGGGAACCTAGATAGTCCAAGTGCCCGTTAGGGTACCTAGATAGTCCAAGTGCCCGTAGGGAACCTATATAGTCCAAGTGCCCGCTAGGTAACCTAGATAGTCTAAGATCCCACTAGTTAACCTACATAGTCCAAGTGCCTGATAGGGAACCTACATAGTCCAAGTGCCCTCGAGGAATCTACATAGTCCAAGTGCCCGATAGGGAACCTACATATTCCAAGTGCCCTTTAGGGTACCTAGATAGTCCAAGTGCCCGTAGGGAACCTATATAGTCCAAGTGCCCGCTAGGGAACCTACATAGTCCAAGTGCCCGCTAAGGGACTTACATATTCCAAGTGCCCGCTAGGGAACCTACATAGCACAAAAGGCCCATTAGGGAACTTAGTAGTCCAAGTGCCCGCTAGGGAACCTGCATAGTCCAAGTGCCCGCTAGTTAATCTAGATTGTCCAAGTGCCCGCTAGTTAACCTAGATAATCCAAGTGCCTGCTAGTTAACCTACATAGACCAAGGGCCCTCTAGTTAACCAAGATAGTCCAAGTGCCCGCTAGGGAATGTACATTGTCCAAGTGCCCGCTAGGTAACCTAGATAGTCCATGTGCCCGCTAGGGTATGTACATAGTTCAAGTGCCCGCTAGGTAACCTAGATTGTCCAAGTGCCCGCTAAGTAACCTAGATTGTCCAAGTGCCTGCTAGGTAACCTAGATAGTACAAGGTCCCGCTAGATAACCTACATAGTCCAATGCCCGATAGGGAACCTACATAGTCCAAGTGCCCAGTGAGGAACCTACATAGTCCAAGTGCCCGATAGGGAACCTACATATTCCAAGTGCCCGTTAGGGTACCTAGATAGTCCAAGTGCCCGTAGGGAACCTATATTGTCCAAGTGCCGGCTAGGGAACCTACATAGTCAAAGTGCCCGCTAGAGAACGTGCATTGTACAAGTGCACGCTAATTAACCTAGATAGTCCAATTGCCCGCTAGTTAACGTAGATAGTAAAAGTGCCCACTAGTTAACATTGATCATCCACAGCCCGCTAGTTAACCTACATACTCCAAGTGCCTGATAGGGAACCTACATAATCCAAGTGCCCGCTGAGGAACCTACATAGTCCAAGTGCCCGATAGTTAACTTACATAGTTCAAGTGTCCGTAGGGAACCTGAATTGTCCAAGTGCCCGCTAGATAAGCTACAGGGTCCAAGGGCCCGCTAGTTAACCTAGATATTCCTAGTGCCTGCTATTTAACCTAGATCGTCCAAGAGTCCACTAGTTAACCTACATAGTCCAAGTTCCCGTTAGGTAACCTACATAGTCCAAGGGCCCGCTAGGTAACCTACATATTCCAAGTGCCCGCTAGGTAACCTAGATAGTCCAAGTGCCCGTTAGGTAACCTAGATAGTCCAAGTGCCCGTTACCTAACCTAGATAGTCCAAGTGCCCGCTAGGCAACCTACATAGTACAAGTGCCCGTTCGTTAACCTAGAAGTCCAAGTGCCCGCTAGATAACCTAGACTGTCCAAGTGCCCGCTAGGTGACCTACATAGTCCAAGTGCCCGTTAATAACCTAGATAGTCCAAGTGCCCGCTAGGCAACCTACATAGTACAAGTGCCCGTTCGTTAACCTAGAAGTCCAAGTGCCCGCTAGATAACCTAGACTGTCCAAGTGCCCGCTAGGTGACCTACATAGTCCAAGTGCCCGTTAATAACATAGATAGTCCAAGTGCCTGCTAGGTAACCTAGATAGTCCATGTGCCCGCTATGTAACCTATATAGTCCAAGTGCCCGCTAGGTAACCTAGATAGTCCAAGGGCCCGCTAGTTAACCTACATAGTCCAAGTGCCCGTTAGTTAACTTACATAGTTCAAGTGTCCGTAGGGAACCTGCATTGTCCAAGTGCCCGCTAGATAACCTACATAGTCCAAGTTCCCGCTAGGTAACCTAGATAGTCCAAGTGCCCGTTACCTAACCTAGATAGTCCATGTGCCCCCTAGGCAACCTACATAGTACAAGTGCCCGTTCATTAACCTAGAAGTCCAAGTGCCCGCTAGGTAACCTAGACTGTTCAAGTGCCCGCTAAGTTACCTACATAGTCCAAGTGCCCGTTAATAACATAGATAGTCCAAGTGCCCGCGAGGTAACCTTTAGAGTCCAAGTGCCCGCTAGGTAACCTAGATAGTCCAAGTGCCTGTTAGGTAACCTAGATAGTCCAAGTGCCCGCTAGTTAACCTACATAGTCCAAGTGCCCGCTAGTTAACCTAGACAGTCAAAGTGCCCACTAGGTATCCTGCATAGTCCAAGTGCCGGTTAGGTAACCTAGATATTCCAAGTACCCGCTAGGAAACCTCCATAGTCCAAGTGCCCGCTAGTTAACCTAGATAATCCAAGTGCCCGGTAGTTAACCTACATAGTACAAGGGCCCTCTAGTTAACCTAGATAGTCCAAGTGCCCGCTAGGGGACGTACATAGTCCAAGTGCCCTCTAGGTAACCTAGATAGTCCAAGTGCCCGCTAGGGTATGCATATAGTTAAAGTGCCCGCTAGGTAACCTAGATTGTCCAACTGTCCGCTAGTTAACCTACATAGTCCAAGTGCCCGCTAGGTAACCTAGATAGCCCAAGGTCCCGCTAGTTAACCTACATAGTCCCATGCCCGATAGGGAACCAACATAGTCCAAGTGCCCGCTGAGGAACCTACATAGTCCAAGTGGCCGTTAGGGAACCTAGATAGTCCAAGTGCCCGTTAGGGTACCTAGATAGTCCAAGTGCCCGTAGGGAACCTATATAGTCCAAGTGCCCGCTAGGTAACCTAGATAGTCTAAGATCCCACTAGTTAACCTACATAGTCCAAGTGCCTGATAGGGAACCTACATAGTCCAAGTGCCCTCGAGGAATCTACATAGTCCAAGTGCCCGATAGGGAACCTACATATTCCAAGTGCCCTTTAGGGTACCTAGATAGTCCAAGTGCCCGTAGGGAACCTATATAGTCCAAGTGCCCGCTAGGGAACCTACATAGTCCAAGTGCCCGCTAAGGGACTTACATATTCCAAGTGCCCGCTAGGGAACCTACATAGCACAAAAGGCCCATTAGGGAACTTAGTAGTCCAAGTGCCCGCTAGGGAACCTGCATAGTCCAAGTGCCCGCTAGTTAATCTAGATTGTCCAAGTGCCCGCTAGTTAACCTAGATAATCCAAGTGCCTGCTAGTTAACCTACATAGACCAAGGGCCCTCTAGTTAACCAAGATAGTCCAAGTGCCCGCTAGGGAATGTACATTGTCCAAGTGCCCGCTAGGTAACCTAGATAGTCCAAGTGCCCGCTAGGGTATGTACATAGTTCAAGTGCCCGCTAGGTAACCTAGATTGTCCAAGTGCCCGCTAAGTAACCTAGATTGTCCAAGTGCCTGCTAGGTAACCTAGATAGTCCAAGGTCCCGCTAGATAACCTACATAGTCCAATGCCCGATAGGGAACCTACATAGTCCAAGTGCCCAGTGAGGAACCTACATAGTCCAAGTGCCCGCTAGGGAACCTACATAGTCCAAGTGGCCGCTAGTTAATCTAGATAGTCCACGTGCCCGCTAGTTAACCTAGATAGTCCAAGTGCCCTCTAGTTAACCTAGATCGTCCAAGTGCCCGCTAGTTAACCTAGATAATCCAAGTGCCCGGTAGTTAACCTACATAGTACAAGGGCCCTCTAGTTAACCTAGATAGTCCAAGTGCCCGCTAGGGGACGTACATAGTCCAAGTGCCCTCTAGGTAACCTAGATAGTCCAAGTGCCCGCTAGGGTATGCACATAGTTAAAGTGCCCGCTAGGTAACCTAGATTGTCCAACTGTCCGCTAGTTAACCTACATAGTCCAAGTGCCCGCTAGGTAACCTAGATAGCCCAAGGTCCCGCTAGTTAACCTACATAGTCCCATGCCCGATAGGGAACCAACATAGTCCAAGTGCCCGCTGAGGAACCTACATAGTCCAAGTGGCCGTTAGGGAACCTAGATAGTCCAAGTGCCCGTTAGGGTACCTAGATAGTCCAAGTGCCCGTAGGGAACCTATATAGTCCAAGTGCCCGCTAGGTAACCTAGATAGTCTAAGGTCCCACTAGTTAACCTACATAGTCCAAGTGCCTGATAGGGAACCTACATAGTCCAAGTGCCCTCGAGGAATCTACATAGTCCAAGTGCCCGATAGGGAACCTACATATTCCAAGTGCCCTTTAGGGTACCTAGATAGTCCAAGTGCCCGTAGGGAACCTATATAGTCCAAGTGCCCGCTAGGGAACCTACATAGTCCAAGTGCCCGCTAAGGGACTTACATATTCCAAGTGCCCGCTAGGGAACCTACATAGCACAAAAGGCCCATTAGGGAACTTAGTAGTCCAAGTGCCCGCTAGGGAACCTGCATAGTCCAAGTGCCCGCTAGTTAATCTAGATTGTCCAAGTGCCCGCTAGTTAACCTAGATAATCCAAGTGCCTGCTAGTTAACCTACATAGACCAAGGGCCCTCTAGTTAACCAAGATAGTCCAAGTGCCCGCTAGGGAATGTACATTGTCCAAGTGCCCGCTAGGTAACCTAGATAGTCCATGTGCCCGCTAGGGTATGTACATAGTTCAAGTGCCCGCTAGGTAACCTAGATTGTCCAAGTGCCCGCTAAGTAACCTAGATTGTCCAAGTGCCTGCTAGGTAACCTAGATAGTACAAGGTCCCGCTAGATAACCTACATAGTCCAATGCCCGATAGGGAACCTACATAGTCCAAGTGCCCAGTGAGGAACCTACATAGTCCAAGTGCCCGATAGGGAACCTACATATTCCAAGTGCCCGTTAGGGTACCTAGATAGTCCAAGTACCCGTAGGGAACCTATATTGTCCAAGTGCCGGCTAGGGAACCTACATAGTCAAAGTGCCCGCTAGAGAACGTGCATTGTACAAGTGCACGCTAATTAACCTAGATAGTCCAATTGCCCGCTAGTTAACGTAGATAGTAAAAGTGCCCACTAGTTAACATTGATCATCCACAGCCCGCTAGTTAACCTACATACTCCAAGTGCCTGATAGGGAACCTACATAATCCAAGTGCCCGCTGAGGAACCTACATAGTCCAAGTGCCCGATAGTTAACTTACATAGTTCAAGTGTCCGTAGGGAACCTGAATTGTCCAAGTGCCCGCTAGATAAGCTACAGGGTCCAAGGGCCCGCTAGTTAACCTAGATATTCCTAGTGCCTGCTATTTAACCTAGATCGTCCAAGAGTCCACTAGTTAACCTACATAGTCCAAGTTCCCGTTAGGTAACCTACATAGTCCAAGGGCCCGCTAGGTAACCTACATATTCCAAGTGCCCGCTAGGTAACCTAGATAGTCCAAGTGCCCGTTAGGTAACCTAGATAGTCCAAGTGCCCGTTACCTAACCTAGATAGTCCAAGTGCCCGCTAGGCAACCTACATAGTACAAGTGCCCGTTCGTTAACCTAGAAGTCCAAGTGCCCGCTAGATAACCTAGACTGTCCAAGTGCCCGCTAGGTGACCTACATAGTCCAAGTGCCCGTTAATAACCTAGATAGTCCAAGTGCCCGCTAGGCAACCTACATAGTACAAGTGCCCGTTCGTTAACCTAGAAGTCCAAGTGCCCGCTAGATAACCTAGACTGTCCAAGTGCCCGCTAGGTGACCTACATAGTCCAAGTGCCCCTTAATAACATAGATAGTCCAAGTGCCCGGTAGGTAACCTTTAGAGTCCAAGTGCCTGCTAGGTAACCTAGATAGTCCATGTGCCCGCTATGTAACCTATATAGTCCAAGTGCCCGCTAGGTAACCTAGATAGTCCAAGGGCCCGCTAGTTAACCTACATAGTCCAAGTGCCCGTTAGTTAACTTACATAGTTCAAGTGTCCGTAGGGAACCTGCATTGTCCAAGTGCCCGCTAGATAACCTACATAGTCCAAGTTCCCGCTAGGTAACCTAGATAGTCCAAGTGCCCGTTACCTAACCTAGATAGTCCATGTGCCCCCTAGGCAACCTACATAGTACAAGTGCCCGTTCATTAACCTAGAAGTCCAAGTGCCCGCTAGGTAACCTAGACTGTTCAAGTGCCCGCTAAGTTACCTACATAGTCCAAGTGCCCGTTAATAACATAGATAGTCCAAGTGCCCGCGAGGTAACCTTTAGAGTCCAAGTGCCCGCTAGGTAACCTAGATAGTCCAAGTGCCTGTTAGGTAACCTAGATAGTCCAAGTGCCCGCTAGTTAACCTACATAGTCCAAGTGCCCGCTAGTTAACCTAGACAGTCAAAGTGCCCACTAGGTATCCTGCATAGTCCAAGTGCCGGTTAGGTAACCTAGATATTCCAAGTACCCGCTAGGAAACCTCCATAGTCCAAGTGCCCGCTAGGTAACCTAGATAGTACAACAGCCCGTTAGTTAACCTAGATAGTCCAAGTTCCCACTAGGGAACGTACATAGTCCAAGGACCCGCTAGTTAACCTACATAGTCCAAGTGCCCGATAGGGAACCTACATAGTCCAAGTGCCCGCTAAGGGACGTACATATTCCAAGTGTCCGCTAGGGAACGTACATAGTACAAATGCCCATTAGGGAACCTACATAGTCCAAGAGGCCGCTAGTTAACCTAGATAGTCCAAGTGCCCGCTAGTTAACCTAGATAGTCCAAGTGCCCTCTAGTTAACCTATATCGTCCAAGTGCCCGCTAAGGGACGTACATAGTCCAAGTGCCCGCTAGGCAACCTAGATAGTCCAAGTGCCCGCTAGGGTATGTACATAGTTCAAGTGCCCGCTAGGTAACCTAGATTGTCCAACTGTTCGCTAGTTAACCTACATAGTCCAAGTGCCCGCTAGGTAACCTAGATAGCCCAAGGTCCCGCTAGTTAACCTACATAGTCCCATGCCCGATAGGGAACCTACATAGTCCAAGTGCCCGCTGAGGAACCTACATAGTCCAAGTGGCCGTTAGGGAACCTAGATAGTCCAAGTGCCCGTTAGGGTACCTAGATAGTCCAAGTGCCCGTAGGGAACCTATATAGTCCAAGTGCCCGCTAGGTAACCTAGATAGTCTAAGGTCCCGCTAGTTAACCTACATAGTCCAAGTACCTGATAGGGAACCTACATAGTCCAAGTGCCCGCTGAGGAATCTACATAGTCCAAGTGCCCGATAGGGAACCTACATATTCCAAGTGCCCTTTAGGGTACCTAGATAGTCCAAGTGCCCGTAGGGAACCTATATAGTCCAAGTGCCCGCTGGGAACCTACATAGTCCAAGTGCCCGCTAAGGGACTTACATATTCCAAGTGCCCGCTAGGGAACCTACATAGCACAAAAGGCCCATTAGGGAACTTAGTAGTCCAAGTGCCCGCTAGGGAACCTGCATAGTCCAAGTGCCCGCTAGTTAATCTAGATTGTCCAAGTGCCCGCTAGTTAACCTAGATAATCCAAGTGCCTGCTAGTTAACCTACATAGACCAAGGGCCCTCTAGTTAACCAAGATAGTCCAAGTGCCCGCTAGGGAATGTACATTGTCCAAGTGCCCGCTAGGTAACCTAGATAGTCCAAGTGCCCGCTAGGGTATGTACATAGTTCAAGTGCCTGCTAGGTAACCTAGATTGTCCAAGTGCCCGCTAAGTAACCTAGATTGTCCACGTGCCTGCTAGGTAACCTAGATAGTCCAAGGTCCCGCTAGATAACCTACATAGTCCAATGCCCGATAGGGAACCTACATAGTCCAAGTGCCCAGTGAGGAACATACATAGTCCAAGTGCCCGCTAGGGAACCTACATAGTCCAAGTGGCCGCTAGTTAATCTAGATAGTCCACGAGCCCGCTAGTTAACCTAGATAGTCCAAGTGCCCTCTAGTTAACCTAGATCGTCCAAGTGCCCGCTAGTTAACCTAGATAATCCAAGTGCCCGCTAGTTAACCTACATAGTACAAGGGCCCTCTAGTTAACCTAGATAGTCCAAGTGCCCGCTAGGGGACGTACATAGTCCAAGTGCCCGCTCGGTAACCTAGATAGTCCAAGTGCCCGCTAGGGTATGTACATAGTTCAAGTGCCCGCTAGGTAACCTAGATTGTTCCACTGTCCGCGAGTTAACCTACATAGTCCAAGTTCCCGCTAGGTAACCTAGATAGTCCAAGGTCCCGCGAGTTAACCTACATAGTCCCATGCCCGATAGGGAACCTACATAGTCCAAGTGCCCGCTGAGGAACCTACATAGTCCAAGTGGCCGTTAGGGAACCTAGATAGTCCAAGTGCCCTTAGGGAACCTATATAGTCCAAGTGCCCGCTAGGGAACCTACATAGTCAAAGTGCCCGCTAGGGAACCTGCATTATACAAGTGCACGCTAATTAACCTAGATAGTCCAATTGCCCGCTAGTTAACCTAGATAGTCAAAGTGCCCACTAGTTAACATTGATCATCCACAGCCCGCTAGTTAACCTACATAGTCCAAGTGCCTGATAGGGAACCTACATAGTCCAAGTGCCCGCTGAGGAACCTACATAGTCCAAGTGGCCGTTAGGGAACCTAGATAGTCCAAGTGCCCTTAGGGAACCTATATAGTCCAAGTGCCCGCTAGGGAACCTACATAGTCAAAGTGCCCGCTAGGGAACCTGCATTATACAAGTGCACGCTAATTAACCTAGATAGTCCAATTGCCCGCTAGTTAACCTAGATAGTCAAAGTGCCCACTAGTTAACATTGATCATCCACAGCCCGCTAGTTAACCTACATAGTCCAAGTGCCTGATAGGGAACCTACATAGTCCAAGTGCCCGCTGAGAAACCTACATAGTCCGAGTGCCCGATAGGGAACCTACATATTCCAAGTGCCCGTTAGGGTACCTAGATAGTCCAAGTGCCCATAGGGAACCTATATAGTCAAAGTGCCCGCTAGGGAACCTGCATTGTGCAAAAGCCCGCTAGTTAACCTAGATAGTCCAAGTGCCCGCTAGTTAACCTAGATAGTCCAAGTGCCCGCTAGTTAACCTAGATATTCCAAGTGCCCGCTAGTTAACCTAGATCGTCCAAGTGTCCGCTAGTTAACCTACATAGTCCAAGTTCCAGTTAGGTAACCTAGATAGTACAAGTGCCCGCAAGGTAACCTACATAGTCCAAGTCCCCGCTACGTAACCTAGATATTCCAAGTTCCTGTTAGCTAACCTAGATAATCCAAGTGCCCGCTAGGTAACCTACATAGTCCAAGTGCCCTTTCGTTAACCTACATAGTCCAAGTGCCCGCTAGGTAACCTAGACTGTTCAAGTGTCCGCTAGGTTACCTACATTGTCCAAAAGCACATTCGTTAACCTAGATAGTCCACGTGCCCGCTACATAACCTACAGAGTCCAAGGGCCCTCTAGGTAACCTATATAGTCCAAGTGCCCGCTAGTTAACCTACATATTCATAGTGCCCGCTAGGTAACCTAGATAGTACAACAGCCCGTTAGTTAACGTAGATAGTCCAAGTTCCCACTAGGGAACGTACATAGTCCAAGGACCCGCTAGTTAACCTACATAGTCCTATGCCCGATAGGGAACCTGCATAGTCCAAGTGCCCGCTGAGGAACCTACAAAATCCAAGTTCCCGTTAGGGAACCTAGATAGTCCAAGTGCCCGTAGGGAACCTATATTGTCCAAGTGCCCGCTAGGCAACCTACATAGTCAAAGTGCCCGCTAGGGGAACTGCATTGTACAAGTGCACGCTAATTAACCTAGATAGTCCAATTGCCCGCTAGTTAACCTAGATAGTAAAAGTGCCCACTAGTTAACATTGATCATCCACAGCCCGCTAGTTAACCTACATAGTCCAAGTGCCTGATAGGGAACCTACATAATCCAAGTGCCCGCTGAGGAACCTACATAGTCCAAGTGCCCGATAGGGAACCTACATATTCCAAGTGACCGTTAGGATACCTAGATAGTCCAAGTGCCCGTTACCTAACCTAGATAGTCCAAGTGCCCGCTAGGCAACCTACATAGTCCAAGTGCCCATTCGTTAACCTAGAAGTCCAAGTGCCCGCTAGGTAACCTATATACTCCAAGTGCCCGCTAGGTAACCTAGATACTCCAAGGGCCCGCTAGTTAACCTACAGAGTCCAAGTGCCCGGTAGTTAACTTACATAGTTCAAGTGTCCGTAGGGAACCTGAATTGTCCAAGTGCCTGCTAGATAACCTACAGGGTCCAAGGGCCCGCTAGTTAACCTAGATATTCCTAGTGCCTGCTATTTAACATAGATCGTCCAAGAGTCCGCTAGTTAACCTACATAGTCCAAGTTCCCGTTAGGTAACCTACATAGTCCAAGGGCCCCCTAGGTAACCTACATATTCCAAGTGCCCGCTAGGTAACCTAGATAGTCCAAGTGCCCGTTAGGTAACCTAGATAGTCCAAGTGCCCGTTACCTAACCTAGATAGTCCAAGTGCCCGCTAGGCAACCTACATAGAACAAGTGCCCGTTCGTTAAACTAGAAGTCCAAGTGCCCGCTAGATAACCTAGACTGTCCAAGTGCCCGCTAGGTGACCTACATAGTCCAAGTGCCCGTTAATAACATAGATAGTCCAAGTGCCCGGTAGGTAACCTTTAGAGTCCAAGTGCCTGCTAGGTAACCTAGATAGTCCATGTGCCCGCTATGTAACCTACATAGTCCAAGTGCCCGCTAGGTAACCTAGATAGTCCAAGGGCCCGCTAGTTAACTTACATAGTCCAAGTGCCCGTTAGTTAACTTACATAGTTCAATTGTCCGTATGGAACCTGCATTATCCAAGTGCCCGCTAGATAACCTACGTAGTCCAAGTTCCCGCTAGGTAACCTAGATAGTCCAAGTGCCCGTTACCTAACCTAGATAGTCCATGTGCCCCCTAGGCAACCTACATAGTACAAGTGCCCGTTCATTAACCTAGAAGTCCAAGTGCCCGCTAGGTAACCTAGACTGTTCAAGTGCCCGCTAGGTTACCTACATAGTCCAAGTGCCCGTTAATAACATAGATAGTCCAAGTGCCCGCTAGGTAACCTTTAGAGTCCAAGTGCCCGCTAGGTAACCTAGATAGTCCAAGTGCCTGTTAGGTAACCTAGATAGTCCAAGTGCCCGCTAGTTAACCTACATAGTCCAAGTGCCCGCTAGTTAACCTAGACAGTCCAAGTGCCCACTAGGTATCCTGCATAGTCCAAGTGCCGGTTAGGTAACCTAGATATTCCAAGTGCCCGCTAGGAAACCTACATAGTCCAAGTGCCCGCTAGGTAACCTAGATAGTACAACAGCCTGTTAGTTAACCTAGATAGTCCAAGTTCCCACTAGGGAACGTACATAGTCCAAGGACCCGCTAGTTAACCTACATAGTCCAAGTGCCCGATAGGGAACCTACATAGTCCAAGTGCCCGCTAAGGGACGTACATATTCCAAGTGTCCGCTTGGGAACCTACATAGTACAAATGCCCATTAGGGAACCTACATAGTCCAAGAGGCCGCTAGTTAACCTAGATAGTCCAAGTGCCCTCTAGTTAACCTAGATAGTCCAAGTGCCCTCTAGTTAACCTATATCGTCCAAGTGCCCGCTAAGGGACGTATATAGTCCAAGTGCCCGCTAGGCAACCTAGATAGTCCAAGTGCCCGCTAGGGTATGTACATAGTTCAAGTGCCCGCTAGGTAACCTAGATTGTCCAAGTGCCCGCTAAGTAACCTAGATTGTCCACGTGCCTGCTAGGTAACCTAGATAGTCCAAGGTCCCGCTAGATAACCTACATAGTCCAATGCCCGATAGGGAACCTACATAGTCCAAGTGCCCAGTGAGGAACCTACATAGTCCAAGTGCCCGCTAGGGAACCTACATAGTCCAAGTGGCCGCTAGTTAATCTAGATAGTCCACGTGCCCGCTAGTTAACCTAGATAGTCCAAGTGCCCTCTAGTTAACCTAGATCGTCCAAGTGCCCGCTAGTTAACCTAGATAATCCAAGTGCCCGCTAGTTAACCTACAAAGTACAAGGGCCATCTAGGTAACCTAGATAGTCCAAGTGCCCGCTAGGGGACGTACATAGTCCAAGTGCCCGCTCGGTAACCTAGATAGTCCAAGTGCCCGCTAGGGTATGTACATAGTTCAAGTGCCCGCTAGGTAACCTAGATTGTTCAACTGTCCGCTAGTTTACCTACATAGTCCAAGTGCCCGCTAGGTAACCTAGATAGTCCAAGGTCCCGCGAGTTAACCTACATAGTCCCATGCCCGATAGGGAACCTATATAGTCCAAGTGCCCGCTGAGGAACCTACATAGTCCAAGTGGCCGTTAGGGAACCTAGATAGTCCAAGTGCCCTTAGGGAACCTATATAGTCCAAGTGCCCGCTAGGGAACCTACATAGTCAAAGTGCCCGCTAGGGAACCTGCATTGTACAAGGGCACGCTAATTAACCTAGATAGTCCAATTGCCCGCTAGTTAACCTAGATAGTCAAAGTGCCCACTAGTTAACATTGATCATCCACAGCCCGCTAGTTAACCTACATAGTCCAAGTGCCTGATAGGGAACCTACATAGTCCAAGTGCCCGCTGAGGAATCTACGTAGTCCAAGTGCCCGATAGGAAACCTACATATTCCAAGTGCCCGTTAGGGTACCTAGATAGTCCAAGTGCCCATAGGGAACCTATATAGTCAAAGTGCCCGCTAGGGAACCTGCATTGTGCAAAAGCCCGCTAGTTAACCTAGATAGTCCAAGTGCCCGCTAGTTAACCTAGATAGTCCAAGTGCCCGCTAGTTAACCTAGATATTCCAAGTGCCCGCTAGTTAACCTAGATCGTCCAAGTGTCCGCTAGTTAACCTACATAGTCCAAGTTCCAGTTAGGTAACCTAGATAGTACAAGTGCCCGCAAGGTAACCTACATAGTCCAAGTCCCCGCTACGTAACCTAGATATTCCAAGTTCCTGTTAGCTAACCTAGATAATCCAAGTGCCCGCTAGGTAACCTACATAGTCCAAGTGCCCTTTCGTTAACCTACATAGTCCAAGTGACCGCTAGGTAACCTAGACTGTCCAAGTGTCCGCTAGGTTACCTACATAGTCCAAAAGCACGTTCGTTAACCTAGATAGTCCACGTGCCCGCTACATAACCTACAGAGTCCAAGGGCCCTCTAGGTAACCTATATAGTCCAAGTACCCGCTAGTTAACCTACATAGTCCAAGTTCCCACTAGGGAACGTACATAGTCCAAGGACCCGCTAGTTAACCTACATAGTCCAAGTGCCCGATAGGGAACCTACATAGTCCAAGTGCCTGCTAAGGGAGGTACATATTCCAAGTGTCCGCTAGGGAACCTACATAGTCCAAATGCCCATTAGGGAACCTACATAGTCCAAGAGGCCGCTAGTTAATCTAGATAGTCCAAGTGCCCGCTAGTTAACCTAGATAGTCCAAGTGCCCTCTAGTTAACCTAGATCGTCCAAGTGCCCGCTAAGGGACGTACATAGTCCAAGTGCCCTCTAGGTAACCTAGATAGTCCAAGTGCCCGCTAGGGTATGTACATAGTTCAAGTGCCCGCTAGGTAACCTAGATTGTCCAACTGTCCGCTAGTTAACCTACATAGTCCAAGTGCCCGCTAGGTAACCTAGATAGCCCAAGGTCCCGCTAGTTAACCTACATAGTCCCATGCCCGATAGGGAACCTACATAGTCCAAGTGCCCGCTGAGGAACCTACATAGTCCAAATGGCCGTTAGGGAACCTAGATAGTCCAAGTGCCCGTTAGGGTACCTAGATAGTCCAAGTGCCCGTAGGGAACCTATATAGTCCAAGTGCCCGCTAGGTAACCTAGATAGTCTAAGGTCCCACTAGTTAACCTACATAGTCCAAGTGCCTGATAGGGAACCTACATAGTCCAAGTGCCCGCTGAGGAATCTACATAGTCCAAGTGCCCGATAGGGAACCTACATATTCCAAGTGCCCTTTAGGGTACCTAGATAGTCCAAGTGCCCGTAGGGAACCTATATAGTCCAAGTGCCCGCTGGGAACCTACATAGTCCAAGTGCCCGCTAAGGGACTTACATATTCCAAGTGCCCGCTAGGGAACCTACATAGCACAAAAGGCCCATTAGGGAACTTAGTAGTCCAAGTGCCCGCTAGGGAACCTGCATAGTCCAAGTGCCCGCTAGTTAATCTAGATTGTCCAAGTGCCCGCTAGTTAACCTAGATAATCCAAGTGCCTGCTAGTTAACCTACATAGACCAAGGGCCCTCTAGTTAACCAAGATAGTCCAAGTGCCCGCTAGGGAATGTACATTGTCCAAGTGCCCGCTAGGTAACCTAGATAGTCCAAGTGCCCTCTAGGGTATGTACATAGTTCAAGTGCCCGCTAGGTAACCTAGATTGTCCAAGTGCCCGCTAAGTAACCTAGATTGTCCAAGTGCCTGCTAGGTAACCTAGATAGTCCAAGGTCCCGCTAGATAACCTACATAGTCCAATGCCCGATAGGGAACCTACATAGTCCAAGTGCCCAGTGAGGAACCTACATAGTCCAAGTGCCCGCTAGGGAACCTACATAGTCCAAGTGGCCGCTAGTTAATCTAGATAGTCCACGTGCCCGCTAGTTAACCTAGATAGTCCAAGTGCCCTCTAGTTAACCTAGATCGTCCAAGTGCCCGCTAGTTAACCTAGATAATCCAAGTGCCCGCTAGTTAACCTACATAGTACAAGGGCCCTCTAGTTAACCTAGATAGTCCAAGTGCCCGCTAGGGGACGTACATAGTCCAAGTGCCCTCTAGGTAACCTAGATAGTCCAAGTGCCCGCTAGGGTATGCACATAGTTCAAGTGCCCGCTAGGTAACCTAGATTGTCCAACTGTCCGCTAGTTAACCTACATAGTCCAAGTGCCCGCTAGGTAACCTAGATAGCCCAAGGTCCCGCTAGTTAACCTACATAGTCCCATGCCCAATAGGGAACCTACATAGTCCAAGTGCCCGCTGAGGAACCTACATAGTCCAAGTGGCCGTTAGGGAACCTAGATAGTCCAAGTGACCGTTAGGGTACCTAGATAGTCCAAGTGCCCGTAGGGAACCTATATAGTCCAAGTGCCCGCTAGGTAACCTAGATAGTCTAAGGTCCCACTAGTTAACCTACATAGTCCAAGTGCCTGATAGGGAATCTACATAGTCCAAGTGCCCGCTGAGGAATCTACATAGTCCAAGTGCCCGATAGGGAACCTACATATTCCAAGTGCCCTTTAGGGTACCTAGATAGTCCAAGTGCCCGTAGGGAACCTATATAGTCCAAGGGCCCGCTAGGGAACCTACATAGTCCAAGTGCCCGCTAAGGGACTTATATATTCCAAGTGCCCGCTAGGGAACCTACATAGCACAAAAGGCCCATTAGGGAACTTAGTAGTCCAAGTGCCCGCTAGGGAACCTGCATAGTCCAAGTGCCCGCTAGTTAATCTAGATTGTCCAAGTGCCCGCTAGTTAACCTAGATAATCCAAGTGCCTGCTAGTTAACCTACATAGACCAAGGGCCCTCTAGTTAACCAAGATAGTCCAAGTGCCCGCTAGGGAATGTACATTGTCCAAGTGCCCGCTAGGTAACCTAGATAGTCCAAGTGCCCGCTAGGGTATGTACATAGTTCAAGTGCCCGCTAGGTAACCTAGATTGTCCAAGTGCCCGCTAAGTAACCTAGATTGTCCAAGTGCCTGCTAGGTAACCTAGATAGTCCAAGGTCCCGCTAGATAACCTACATAGTCCAATGCCCGATAGGGAACCTACATAGTCCAAGTGCCCAGTGAGGAACCTACATAGTCCAAGTGCCCGCTAGGGAACCTACATAGTCCAAGTGGCCGCTAGTTAATCTAGATAGTCCACGTGCCCGCTAGTTAACCTAGATAGTCAAAGTGCCCTCTAGTTAACCTAGATCGTCCAAGTGCCCGCTAGTTAACCTAGATAATCCAAGTGCCCGCTAGTTAACCTACATAGTACAAGGGCCCTCTAGTTAACCTAGATAGTCCAAGTGCCCGCTAGGGGACGTACATAGTCCAAGTGCACGCTCGGTAACCTAGATAGTCCAAGTGCCCGCTAGGGCACGTACATAGTTCAAGTGCCCGCTAGGTAACCTAGATTGTCCAACTGTCCGCTAGTTAACCTACATAGTCCATGTGCCCGCTAGGTAACCTAGATAGTCCAAGGTCCCGCGAGTTAACCTACATAGTCCCATGCCCGATAGGGAACCTACATAGTCCAAGTGCCCGCTGAGGAACCTACATAGTCCAAGTGGCCGTTAGGGAACCTAGATAGTCCAAGTACCCTTAGGGAACCTATATAGTCCAAGTGCCCGCTAGGGAACCTACATAGTCAAAGTGCCCGCTAGGGAACCTGCATTGTACAAGGGCACGCGAATTAACCTAGATAGTCCAATTGCCCGCTAGTTAACCTAGATAGTCAAAGTGCCCACTAGTTAACATTGATCATCCACAGCCCGCTAGTTAACCTACATAGTCCAAGTGCCTGATAGGGAACCTACATAGTCCAAGTGCCCGCTGAGGAACCTACATAGTCCGAGTGCCCGATAGGGAACCTACATGTTCCAAGTGCCCGTTAGGGTACCTAGATAGTCCAAGTGCCCATAGGGAACCTATATAGTCAAAGTGCCCGCTAGGGAACCTGCATTGTGTAAGAGCCCTCTAGTAAACCTAGATATTCCAAGTGCCCGCTAGTTAACCTAGATAGTCCAATTGCCCGCTAGTTAAACTAGATATTCCAAGTGCCGCTAGTTAACCTAGATCATCCAAGTGTCCGCTAGTTAACCTACATAGTCCAAGTTCCAGTTAGGTAACCTAGATAGTACAAGTGCCCGTAAGGTAACCTACATAGTCCAAGTCCCCGCTACGTAACCTAGATATTCCAAGTTCCTGTTAGCTAACCTAGATTATCCAAGTGCCCGCTAGGTAAGCTACATGGTCCAAGTGCCCTTTCGTTAACCTACATAGTCCAAGTGACCGCTAGGTAACCTACATAGTCCAAAAGCACGTTCGTTTACCTAGATAGTCCACGTGCCCGCTACAAAACCTACAGAGTCCAAGGGCCCTCTAGGTAACCTATATAGTCCAAGTGCCCGCTAGTTAACCTACATAGTCCAAGTGCCCGCTAGGTAACCTAGATAGTACAACAGCCCGTTAGTTAACCTAGATAGTCCAAGTTCCCACTAGGGAACGTACATAGTCCAAGGACCCGCTAGTTAACCTACATAGTCCTATGCCCGATAGGGAACCTGCATAGTCCAAGTGCCCGCTGAGGAACCTACAAACTCCAAGTGCCCGTTAGGGAACCTAGATAGTCCAAGTGCCCGTAGGGAACCTATATTGTCCAAGTGCCCGCTAGGGAACCTACATAGTCAAAGTGCCCGCTAGGGAAACAGCATTGTACAAGTGCACGCTAAATAACCTAGATACTCCAATTGCCCGCTAGTTAACCTAGATAGTAAAAGTGCCCACTAGTTAACATTGATCATCCACAGCCCGCTAGTTAACCTACATAGTCCAAGTGCCTGATAGGGAAACTACATAGTCCAAGTGCCCGCTGAGGAACCTACATAGTCCAAGTGCCCGATAGGGAACCTACATATTACAAGTGCCCGTTAGGGTACCTAGATAGTCCAAGTGCCCGTTACCTAACCTAGATAGTCCAAGTGCCCACTAGGCAACCTACATAGAACAAGTGCCCGTTCGTTAACCTAGAAGTCCAAGTGCCCGCTAGGTAACCTAGACTGTCCAATTGCCCGCTAGGTTACCTACATAGTATAAGTGCCCGTTAATAACATAGATAGTCCATGTGCCCTCTAGGTAACCTTTAGATTACAAGTGCCCGCTAGGTAACCTAGATAGTCCTAGTGCCTGTTAGGTAACCTAGATAGTCCAAGTGACCGCTATTAACCTACATAGTCCAAGTGCCCGCTAGTTAACCTAGACAGTCAAAGTGCCCACTAGGTATCCTGCATAGTCCAAGTGCCCGATAGGTAACCTAGATATTCCAAGTGCCAGCTAGGGAACCTGCATCGTCCAAGTGCCCGCTAGTTAATCTAGATTGTCCAAGTGCCCGCTAGTTAACCTAGATCGTCCAAATGCCCGCTAGTTAACCTAGATAATCCAAGGGCACTCTAGTTAACCTAGATAGTCCAAGTGCCCGCTAGGGAACGTACATAGTCCAAGTGCCCGCTAAGTAACCTAGATAGTCCAAGGTCCCGCTAGATAACCTACATAGTCCAATGCCCGATAGGGAACCTACATATTCCAAGTGGCCGCTAGTTAATCTAGATAGTCCAACTGCCCGCTAGTTAACCTAGATAGTCCAAGTGCCCTCTAGTTAACCTAGATCGTCCAAGTGCCCGCTAGTTAACCTAGATAATCCAGGTGCCCGCTAGTTAACCTACATAGTACAAGGGCCCTCTAGTTAACCTAGATAGTCCAAGTGCCCGCTAGGGGACGTACATAGTCTAAGTGCCCGCTAGGTAACCTAGATAGTCCAAGTGCCCGCTAGGGTATGTACATAGTTCAAGTGCCCTCTAGGTAACCTAGATTGTCCAACTGTCCGCTAGTTAACCTACATAGTCCAAGGGCCCTCTAGTTAACCTAGATCGTCCAAGTGCCCGCTAGTTAACCTAGATAATCCAAGTGCCCGCTCGTTAACCTACATAGTACAAGTGCCCGCTAGTTAACCTAGATAGTCCAAGTGCCCGCTAGTTAACCTACATAGTCCAAGGGCCCGCTATTTAACCTAGATATTCCAAGTGCCCGCTAGTTAACCTAGATCGTCCAAGTGTCCGCTAGTTAACCTACATAGTCCAAGTTCCATTTAGGTAACCTAGATAGTACAAATGCCCGCAAGGTAACCTACATAATCCAAGTGCCCGCTAGGTAACATAGATATTCCAAGTTCCTGTTAGCTAACCTAGATAATCCAAGTGCCCGCTACGTAACCTACATAGTCCAAGTGCCCTTTCATTAACCTACATAGTCCAAGTGACCGCTAGGTAACCTAGACTGTCCAAGTGTCCGCTAGGTTACCTACATAGTCCAAAAGCACGTTCGTTAACCTAGATAGTCCACGTGCCCGCTACATAACCTACATAGTCCAAGGGCCCTCTAGGTAACCTATATAGTCCAAGTGCCCGCTAGTTAACCTACATAGTCCAAGTGCCCGCTAGGTAACCTAGATAGTACAACAGCCCGTTAGTTAACCTAGATAGTCCAAGTTCCCACTAGGGAACGTACATAGTCCAAGGACCCGCTAGTTAACCTACATAGTCCCATGCCCGATAGGGAACCTACATAGTCCAAGTGCCCACTGAGGAACCTACATAATCCAAGTGCCCGTTAGGGAACCTAGATAGTCCAAGTGCCCGTAGGGAACCTATATTATCCAAGTCCCGCTAGGGAACCTACATAGTCAAAGTGCCCGCTTGGGAACCTGCATTGTACAAGTGCACGCTAATTAACCTAGATAGTCCAATTGCCCGCTAGTTAACTTCGATAGTAAAAGTGCCAACTAGTTAACATTGATCATCCACAGCCCGCCAGTTAACCTACATAGTCCAAGTGCCTGATAGGGAACCTACATAGTCCAAGTGCCCGCTGAGGAACCTACATAGTCCAAGTGCCCGATAGGGAACCTACATATTCCAAGTGCCCGTTAGGGTACATAGATAGTCCAAGTGCCCGTTACCTAACCTAGATACTC